>NC_069503.1:325587587-325887587 GCF_027579735.1 Bombina bombina
CAATAGGATTTTTTCAACCTTAGTTCCGAATGGCTGATAGAATCAGCCAATCGGAATCTAAGGGATGCCATCTTGGATGATGTCACTTAAAGGTACCTTCATTTGTCGGGTAGTCGTCGTTGGAAGAGGATGCTCCACGCCGGATGTCTTGAAGATGGACACGCTCCGTGCCGGATGAATGAAGATAGAAGATGCCGTCTGGATGAAGACTTCTGCCCATCTGGAGGACTATTTCTCCCGGCTTGGATGAAGACTTCTCCCGGCTTCGTTGAGGACTTCTTGACGCTTCGATGAGGACTTCTCCCGGCTTTGTTGAGGATGGATGTTGGCTCTTCAAAACTGTAAGTGGATCTTCAGGGGGTTAGTGTTAGGTTTTTTAAGGGTGTATTGGGTGGGTTTTATTTTTAGGTTAGGGCTTTGGGCAGCAATAGAGCTAAATGCCCTAGGCTAGGTGGTTTTATTATTTTGGGTGGGCTTTTTTATTTTGATAGGCTATTAAATTAAGTGTAAATGTAATTAGTTTAAAGATCTTGTCATTTGTTTTTTATTTTCTGTAATTTAGTGGGGTTTTTTTGTAATTTAGCTAATTTTATTGAATTTAGTTAATTGTATTTAATTTAGGGAATTGTTTTAATTGTAGGGTTAGGTTAGGTGTTGGTGTAAGACAGGTTAGGTTTTATTTTACAGGTCAATTTGTATTTATTTTAGCTAGGTAGTTATTAAATAGTTAATAACTATTTAGTAACTATTCTACCTAGTTAAAATAAATACAAACTTGCCTGTAAAATAAAAATAAAACCTAAGCTAGCTACAATGTAACTAGTTATATTTTAGCTAGCTTAGGGTTTATTTTACAGGTATTTAGTTTTAAATAGGAATTATTTAGTTATTAATAGTAGGTTTTATTTAGATTTATTTTAATTATATTTACGTTAGGGGGTGTTAGGGTTAGGGTTAGACTTAGATTTAGGGGTTAATAAATATAATATAGTGGCAGCGACGTTGGGGGCGGCAGATTAGGGGTTAATAAATGTAGGTAGGTGGCAACGATATTAGGGATGGCAGATTAGGGGTTAATAATATTTAACTAATGTTTGCGAGGCGGGAGTGCGGCAGTTTAGGGGTTAATATGTTTATTATAGTGGCGGCTATGTCAGGAGCGGCAGATTAGGGGTTAATTATTTAATTTCTTTGTTTGTGATGCGGGAGGGCCTTAGTTTAGTGGTTAATAGGTAGTGATGTCGCAAACTTAAAATTTTCCGTTCGCGAACGGCGAACGCAAACTTCCGCAAATGTTCGCGAACGGGCGAACCGGGTGAACCGCCATTGACTTCAATAGGCAGGCAAATTTTAAAACCCACAGGGACTCTTTCTGGCAACAATAGTGATGGAAAAGTTGTTTCAAGGGTACTAACACCCGGACTGTGGCATGCCGGAGGGGGATCCATGGCAAAACTCCCACGGAAAATTATATAGTTGATGCAGAGTCTGGTTTTAATCCATAAAGGGCATTATTAAAAGGCAGGCAACTGCAATTAGATTACACTAGCAGACTGTTTCACAGTCAAAAAAGTTTTTTTTTTTTTAAATTTACACTACTGTTACACCAGATATGAGTGGTGGCACTGGGCAAGTGGGCCTGGCACACACGCTGGCAGTCAGGCAACTGCAATTAGATTACACAAGCAGACTGATGTTTCACAGTCAAAAAAGTTTTTTTTTTTTTTTAAATTTACACTACTATTACACCAGATATGAGTAGTGGCACTGGGCAAGTGGGCCTGGCACACACGCTGGCAGGCAGGCAACTGCAATTAGATTACACTAGCAGACTGATGTTTCACAGTCAAAAAAGTTTTTTTTTAAATTTACACTACTGTTACACCATATATGAGTGGTGGCACTGGGCAAGTGGGCCTGGCACACATGCTGGCAGGCAGGCAACTGCAATTAGATTACACAAGCACACTGATGTTTCACAGTCAAAAAAGTTTTTTTTTTTTTTAAATTTACACTACTGTTACACCAGATATGAGTGGTGGCACTGGGCAAGTGGGCCTGGCACACACGCTGGCAGGCAGGCAACTGCAATTAGATTACACTAGCAGACTGATGTTTCACAGTCAAAAAAGTTTGTTTTTTTTAAATTTACACTACTGTTACACCAGATATGAGTGGTGGCACTGGGCAAGTGGCTTGGCAGGCAGGCAACTGCAATTAGATTAGCCCTAAAAAGGGCTTTTTGGGGTGCTGTCCTTACAGCAGAGATCAGATGGGTCCTTCAGGACTGTAGTGGACACTGAATACACTAGCCTAGCTATCAATTTCCCTATTAAATCAGCAGCAGCTACACTGTCCCTCCTCTCACTAAGAATGCAGCTTCCAAATGAATCTAAAATGGCTGCTGTCCAGGAGCTGGGAGGGTCTGGGAGGGAGGGTCTGCTGCTGGTTGTCTGGAATGTGTCTGCAGACTGTGAGATACAGGGTCAAAGTTTACTCAATGATGACGAATAGAGGGTGGATCGAACATATGAACGCGTTGTGAATGCGAACAAGCTATATTCTCTGGGAACTATTCGCCGGCGAACAATTCGTGACATCACTATTAATAGGTAATTTAGGGGTGTTAGTGTACTTTTTAGCACTTTAGTTATGAGTTTTATGCTACGGCTTTGTAGTGTAAAACTCATAACTACTGACTTTAAAATGCGGTACGAATCTTGACAGGATAGGGTGTACCGCTCACTTTTTGGCCTCCTAGGACAAGCTTGTAATACTGGCGCTATGGAAGTCCCTTTGAAAATAGACTATTCACAAATTGCGTAAGTTGATTTGTGGTAAGGTCAAAAAAATGTGCAGTGCCCCTAAATCTGCAAGACTCGTAATACCCGCGGTAGTGAAAAAGCAGCATTATAACCTGATAACAATGCTTTTTCACTATAAGGCAAAACTCGTAATCTAGCCGTATGTTCTCTGTGGTTTTTGATACGTCAACAATATTCAAAAGAGCATCTCTATTACCTATATCTGCTGCTTTAATTAGCATCAGAACAGTTTTTTGTTTTGTTAAATATAACATGACAAACTCTTAAATAAAGTTTATATTCATAGTGTATCTATTGATAAAAATGATTAAGGCTTTGAATAATATAAGCAGGGGGATGTATTGACCAAACAGAAGGGTCTAGCAATTTTAGTAATGTTCTCTGTGCAATGTGCACAAATAAATTGCCTAAACTTAATGTAATAATTATAAGAGATGTTAGATTTGGTAGCCATAAAAGAGACATGGTAAAATGTTTCTCATGATTGGGACACAGTCATACCTGGATACTTCTTGTTTACATTGTCAATGTAGGAAGTGTTTGGATAACTTTAGAAACTAAAGAAAACAGGTGTTTAGAATAGAAGTAGTATATAGATCTCCATTACAGCATGACTACTCAAAGAAGTACATTTACAGACAAGTGTAATATGTCCATCAGTAATAACGCTTGTGTTTTAGCTACCTTAAACACCAGAAGAGCCCACAATGTTATATCTATCAATATTACCCACTACTGTAAATAAACTGTGGTCAATCTACCTCTCAACTGCTATACCATGGCAACATTAAGGTCTTACTCCCCCCCAACGCCAACACTCACCATCTAAGCTCCTTCCATGCAAAATGATTCCTCAATGCTGGGAATCCTACAAATAGCTAACCTACTAACATGACTGCAGACTTCACCCCATTGCCATCAAGGGTTTACCTCCTACACAAGGATGGTTCTAGACCATAAAATTAAATTACTCTTTTTGATTTAACCTCTCCTTGCTCTGCATAGAACGCTGGGTATGCAAATAAAGTCACTACTAAGCAAGTTCAGCACTAGACACCTTTGAATTTGGTGGTGCTAGAGTGATGAATGGAGGTACATAGCACACACCACTTAATCCATAGAATTACTGCTGTACGTTATGCAGCCTCTTACAGATAGCAACCCTTCAGAGGTTTCCTTTTACTGATATTCTCATATTAGCAAAGCTTGAATCCACCTCAGTCTTGTTTTCTTTTTTAACCTACCATTTTGATGACACAGGCAGCTGATTGTATCAAATCAATCTCATCATAATGTGCTATAAAAAAAAAACATAGCAACATATCTAAGAAAGACATCTGTTATACATTTTTTTTGGTTGCTAAAAAAAATGTATCTTCACATGGCATTATTGTCTTTGGAAGATGTAAAATGTACAGTTATATATGTTATAGTAAAAGTTAAATGTTTATTTTATATTTTATAAGAATAATGATCCTTAGGTTAGATTACAGGTGGTGCGCTATTGTTAGTGAGGGACGCGATAAGCAATATCGCCACTGCTCTAATTAGTGCACGTATTAGAAGTTGAAAGTAAACAGGTGCGTTTGAACACAATCAAAATTAGCACTCAGTGTATTAGCAAGCCGGAAGACCTGGAGGCCTATTAAAGAAAGTGCGAGCGGATATGATCCGATATTGCATACGTTGTCAGCATTTATCATTGCACCAGCAGTTCTTGTTAACTGCTGGTGCAATACCGCCCCCTGCAGATTTGCAGCCAATCGGACACTAGCAGGGGGTGTCAATCAACCTGATCGTATTGGAACGGGTTGATTTCTGGCGATGTCTGTCCACCGCCTCAGAGCAGGCTGACAGGCTATGGAGCAGGCTCGCCAGAATTACGGGTCATCAAGCTCCACACGGAGCTTGATAAATATGCCCCCTGGTGTAAAGTGTACAGTTTAAAAAAAAGTTGCTCCAATTACAACAAAAATATGTAAAATATTTACACTCATATGTACACTTTCTGATTAAAATATTTCATATAAATATTTTTTTATATTTTTTTTATAAGGGTTAAAAAGTATAAATGTGTATTTTTGTGTTTATATGTGTACATAAATACAAATATAAACATATAAACACTTATATACACATGTATATACATATATAAAAAAATATATCTACACTTTTGAGCCCTATCTACTCAAATACATTTAAACATGAAAAATAATTGAATCAATTTTAATATTTTAATATGCTTAACTGTGTTTTTGCTGTAAATATTTTACTATGTTCTTCACTTAGAAGAAAATGTTGTTTCTATAATATAATTTACTTAATCTCCTGATATCCCAGACATCCCAACCTGCAAAAACTAATTTCAGAGAGGTGCCCCCCTGCCCCCTCACTATACTACCTCACTGCGTGCCAGCCTTTCTATAGTATCTCACTGTACCACCACCTCACTATAGTACCTCGCTGTACCACCTCTGTATTGTAATTCACTGTACCACCTCACTATTGTACCCCCCAGCCGCCCAATTCAGAATTCCTTAGTGCCCTGATTATGAAATAGTTGAAAATGTTATCACAAAAAGTATGTGAGAAAAAATAAAAACACATATAAATAAAAAAGGCAAGATGAACCTTGCATGTATAAATATATATTACCATCTTATAAAGTATATGAGTCTGCTATAAAGTATGGGAGTCTGCACAATATAAAGTATGGGAGTCTGCACAATATAAAGTATGGGAGTCTGCACAATATAGAGTATGGGATTCTGCACAATATAGAGTATGGGAATCTGCACAATATAGAGTATGGGAATCTACACAATATAGAGTATGGGAGTCTGCCCAATATAGAGTATGGGAGTCTGCACAATATAGAGTTTGGGAGTCTGTACAATATAGCGTATGGGAGTGAGCACAATATAAAGTTTGGGAGTCTGCACAATATAGAGTATAGGAATCTGTGCAATATAAAGTATGGAGCCTGCACAATATAAAGTATGGGAGTCTGCACAATATACAGTATAGGAGTCTGCACAATATACAGTATTGGAGTCTGCACAATATAGAGTTTAGGAGTCTGCACAATATAGAGTTTGGGAGTCAGTACAATATAGAGTTTAGGAGTCTGCACAATATAAAGTATGGAAGTCTGCACAATATAAAGTTGGGGAATCTGCACAATATAAAGTATGGGAGTCTGCACAACTCACCTATATCAGGTCTGCTGCTATGTCTCACACTACAGTAGAGCTCAGGAAGGGGAAGAAAAGTCTAGAGAGGAATGCAGTAACTATTTACATAGAGCTATAATGGAACAGTGACACCTAGAGGTAGAAATGAAAAGTGCAAGCACAAATTTGATTTTCTCTGGCACCGCTATTTCCGGGAGATTGTGTTTAATTAGCAGGTGTCAGGGAGCAGCTTTTTTAATGCGGGAGACTTCCGGAACTTCCAGGAAGTTGGGATGTCTGATATCCTTTGTTGAAAAGCATATCTAAATAGGCTTAGTAGCTGATGATTGGGGCACAGAGATGCCTTGTATGATTGGCTCACCAATGTGCATTGCTATTTCTTCAACAAACAATATCTGAAGAAAGAAGCAAATTAAATCATAGAAGTAAATTGGAATGCTGATAAAATTGTATTCTCTATCTGAATCATGAAAGAAACAATTTTGGGTGTCATGTCCCTTTGAATCAGGGATGGGGCACTCCTGATGTTTCAGAACTACATTACCCATAATGCTTAGGCTCTATGAAGTCCAGTTGAGCATCATGGGAAATGTAATTCTGCAAAATCAGGAGGGCCAAGGTTCCCCATCCATGCTTTAAACTAAAAAGAACATTGGATATGCAGAACTAAATTTGGGTTTACCGAAGTCGGTCTGATTTGTGTCAGGTTATTGTGCAAGCGATGTTATTTTTTTTCAACAACGTTCTCCATTGAAATCCATGGGGAGAAGATGTTAACATGGTCGTGAGATCCGAAGTCTTGAAGTTAGTGTGCTTTGAGTTTCGCTCTTGCTCTTTCTTTTAACTTCCAACTTGTAATATTGGTTCTAACCCGCTTGTGTTAAAAGTTTGCTTTCAGCTTAGTTAGTGCGTGAGAAAGTTAGCGTGCCACTTGGAATCTGGCCCTTTGACTGGCAATTCCCACCCAAATAATGAAGTATTTAAAAGATTGTGTTTTACTGCCGTCAATATATAATCACAGGTAAGATTTCAATAGACCAGAAAGGAAATGATTTGCTAAAATCGGCACAAGTAGGATGTGTGTGTTATATAAGATACCTTTTATTGAATTGCAACAAAACACATTTGTGGCTAATGTTATATAAAAATGTTGAAAAAAAATATATATGCAAGTCCAAAGTTGTGTCTGTTTACTTGAATTATATTCTTGTTATTTAGCCATATATTATTATTATTAATGACAACAACATTAAAAATAACCGGCTAGATTACGAGTTTTGTGGTATGAGTGAAAAAGCAGTGTTATGGCTCGTTTTCACTACCGCTGGTATTACGAGATTTGCAGGTATATCTGTACCGCACACTTTTTTGGCCGGAGCGCAATGTAACTACCGCAGCTTTCAAAAAGTCCTTTTTCAATGGGACTTCCACAGCGCCGGTATTACGAGTTTGCCTGTCCAGCCAAAAAGTGAGCGGTACAGTCTATACAATCAAGATCCATACCATAAAGTCAGTAGTTATGACTTTAATGTTACAGAGCTGTACCATAAAACTCATAACTAAAGTGCTACAAAGTACACTAACACCCATAAACTACCTATTAATCCCTAAACTGAGGCCCTCCCGCATCGCAAACACTAAAATAAAATTATTAACCCCTAATCTGCCACTCCGGACATTGCTGCCACTATAATAAACATATTAACCCCTAAACCGCCGCACTCCCGCATTGTAAACACTAGTTAAATATTATTAACCCCTAATCTGCTGTCCCTAACATCGCCGCCACTATACTAAAGTTATTCACCCCTTAACCTAACCCTAAGTCTAACCCTAACACGCAATAACTTTAATATAATTAACATAAATCTAAATAAAAATTACTATCATTAACTAAATAATTCCTATTTAAAACTAAATACTTACCTATAACATAAACCCTAAGCTTACTACAATGTAACTAATAGTTACATTGTAGCTAGCTTAGGCCTAGATTTGGAGTTTGGCGGTAGCCGTGAAAACCAGCGTTAGAGGCTCCTAACGCTGGTTTTAGGCTACCTCCGGTATTTGGAGTCACTCAAAAAAGGGTCTAACGCTCACTTTTCAGCCGCGACTTTTCCATACCGCAGATCCCCTTACGTCAATTGCGTATCCTATCTATTCAATGGTATTTTTCTAACTCCGGTATTTAGAGTCGTGGCTGAAGTGAGCGTTAGAATTCTAACGACAAAACTCCAGCCGCAGAAAAAAGTCAGTAGTTAAGAGCTTTCTGGGCTAACGCCGGTTTATAAAGCTATTAACTACTGTACTCTAAAGTACACTAACACCCATAAACTACCTATGTACCCCTAAATCGAGGTCCCCCCACATCGCTGCCACTCGATTAAATTTTTTAACCCCTAATCTGCCGACCGCCACCTACGTTATCCTTATGTACCCCTAATCTGCTGCCCCTAACACCGCCGACCCCTATATTATATTTATTAACCCCTAATCTGCCCCCCACAACGTCGCCGCCAGCTACCTACACTTATTAACCCCTAATCTTCCGACCGCAAAGAGCCGCCAGCTACATTATAGCTATGTACCCCTAATCTGCTGCCCCTAACACCGCCGACCCCTATATTATATTTATTAACCCCTAACCAGCCCTCCCTAACATCGCCGACACCTAACTTCAATTATTAACCCCTAATCTTCCGACCGAATCTCGCCGCTATTCTAATAAATGTATTAACCCCTAAAGCTAAGTCTAACCCTAACACTAACACCCCCCTAAGTTAAATATAATTTACATCTAACGAAATTAATTAACTCTTATTAAATAAATTATTCCTATTTAAAGCTAAATACTTAGCTGTAAAATAAATCCTAATATAGCTACAACATAAATTATAATTATATTATAGCTATTTTAGGATTAATATTTATTTTACAGGTAACTTTGTATTTATTTTAACCAGGTACAATAGCTATTAAATAGTTAAGAACTATTTATTAGCTAAAATAGTTAAAATAATTACAAATTTACCTGTAAAATAAATCCTAACCTAAGTTACAATTAAACCTAACACTACACTATCAATAAATTATTTAAATAAAATACCTACAATTACCTACAATTAAACCTAACACTACACTATCAATAAATAAATTAAATACAATACCTACAAATAACTACAATGAAATAAACTAACTAAAGTACAAAAAATAAAAAAGAACTAAGTTACAAAAAATAAAAAAATATTTACAAACATAAGAAAAATATTACAACCATTTTAAACTAATTACACCTACTCTAAGCCCCCTAATAAAATAACAAAGCCCCCCAAAATAAAAAAATGCCCTACCCTATTCTAAATTACTAAAGTTCAAAGCTCTTTTACCTTACCAGCCCTGAAAAGGGCCCTTTGCGGGGCATGCCCCAAGAAGTTCAGCTCTTTTGCCTGTAAAAAAAAACATACAATACCCCCCCAACATTACAACCCACCACCCACATACCCCTAATCTAACCCAAACCCCCCTTTAATAAACCTAACACTAAGCCCCTGAAGATCATCCTACCTTGTCTTCACCTCACCGGGTATCACACCGATCCGTCCTGGCTCCGATATCTTCACCCAACCCAAGTGGGGGCTAGACATCCACTGAAGAAGTCCAGAAGAGGGTCCAAAGTCTTCATCCTATCCGGGAAGAAGAGTAGATCCGGACCGGCAACCATCATCTTCCAAGCGGCATCTTCTATCTTCATCCGATGAGGACCGGCTCCATCCTGAAGACCTCCACCGCGGACCCATCTTCATCCGGCGACGTCCAACTGAAGAATGACGGTTCCTTTAAGGGACGTCATCCAAGATGGCGTCCCTCGAATTCCGATTGGCTGATAGGATTCTATCAGCCAATCGGAATTAAGGTAGGAATATTCTGATTGGCTGATGGAATCAGCCAATCAAAATCAAGATCAATCCGATTGGCTGATCCAATCAGCCAATCAGATTGAGCTCGCATTGTATTGGCTGATCGGAACAGCCAATAGAATGCGAGCTCAATCTGATTGGCTGATTGGATCAGCCAATCGGATTGAACTTGATTCTGATTGGCTGATTCCATCAAGATAGAGCCGGTCCTCATCGGATGAAGATAGAAGATGCCGCTTGGAAGATGATGGTTGCCGGTCCGGATCTACTCTTCTTCCCGGATAGGATGAAGACTTTGGACCCTCTTCTGGACTTCTTCAGTGGATGTCTAGCCCCCGCTTGGGTTGGATGAAGATATCGGAGCCAGGACGAATCGGTGTGATACCCGGTGAGGTGAAGACAAGGTAGGATGATCTTCAGGGGCTTAGTGTTAGGTTTATTTAAGGGGGGTTTGGGTTAGATTAGGGGTATGTGGGTGGTGGGTTGTAATGTTGGGGGGGGGTATTGTATGTTTTTTTTTACAGGCAAAAGAGCTGAACTTCTTGGGGCATGCCCCGCAAAGGGCCCTGTTCAGGGCTGGTAAGATAAAAGAGCTTTGAACTTTAGTAATTTAGAATAGGGTAGGGCACTTTTTTATTTTGGGGGGCTTTGTTATTTTATTAGGGGGCTTAGAGTAGGTGTAATTAGTTTAAAATTGTTGTAATATTTTTCTTATGTTTGTAAATATTTTTTTATTTTTTGTAACTTAGTTCTTTTTTATTTTTTGTACTTTAGTTAGTTTATTTCATTGTAGTTATTTGTAGATATTGTATTTAATTAATGTATTGATAGTGTAGTGTTAGGTTTAATTGTAGGTAATTGTAGATATTTTATTTAATTAATTTAATGATAGTGTAGTGTTAGGTTTAATTGTAACTTAGGTTAGGATTTATATTACAGGTAATTTTGTTATTATTTTAACTAGGTAACTATTAAATAGTTCTTAACTATTTAATAGCTATTGTACCTAGTTAAAATATTTACAAAGTTACCTGTAAAATAAATATAAATCCTAAAATAGCTATAATATAATTATAATTTATATTGTAGCTATATTAGGATTTATTTTACAGGTAAGTATTTAGCTTTAAATAGGAATAATTTATTTAATAAGAGATAATTAATTTCGTTAGATGTAAATTATATTTAAATTAGTGGGGTGTTAGTGTTAGGGTTAGACTTAGCTTTAGGGGTTAATACATTTATTAGAATAGAGGTGAGCTCCAGTCGGCAGATTAGGGGTTAATAATTGAAGTTAGGTGTCGGCGATGTTAGGGAGGGCAGATTAGGGGTTAATACTATTTATTATAGGGTTAGTGAGGCGGATTAGGGGTTAATAACTTTATTATAGTAGCGCTCAGGTCCGCTCGGCAGATTAGGGGTTAATAAGTGTAGGCAGGTGGAGGCGACGTTGTGGGGGGCAGATTAGGGGTTAATAAATATAATATAGGGGTCGGCGATGTTAGGGCAGCAGATTAGGGGTACATAGGGATAATGTAAGTAGCGGCGGTTTACGGAGCGGCAGATTAGGGGTTAATAATAATATGCAGGGGTCAGCGATAGCGGGGGCAGCAGATTAGGGTTTAATAAGTGTAAGGTTAGGGGTGTTTAGACTCGGGGTACATGTTAGGGTGTTAAGTGCAGACGTAGGAAGTGTTTCCCCTTAGCAAACAATGGGGCTGCGTTAGGAGCTGAACGCGGCTTTTTTGCAGGTGTTAGGTTTTTTTTCAGCTCAAACAGCCCCATTGTTTTCTATGGGGGAATCGTGCACGAGCACATTTTTGAGGCTGGCCGCGTCCGTAAGCAACTCTGGCATCGAGAGTTGAAGCTGCGTTAAATATGCTCTACGCTCCTTTTTTGGAGCCTAACGCAGCCTTTATGTGGACTCTCAATACCAGAGTTATTTTTATGGTGCGGCCAGAAAAAAGCCAGTGTTAGCTTTTCGGTTAGTTACCGACAAAACTCTAAATCTAGCCAGTTTTATTTTTATTTCACAGGCAACTTTGTATTTATTTTAACTAGGTAGGCTAGTTACTAAATAGTTATTAACTATTTACTAGCTACCTAGCTAAAATAAATACAAATAATTTACCTGTAAAATAAAACCTAACCTGAGTTACACTAACACCTAACATTACACTACAATTAAATTAATTACATTAATTAAATACAATTAATTAAATTATAAAAACAAACACTAAATTATACAAAATAAAAAAGAAATGATCAAATATTTAAACTAATTACACCTAATCTAATAGCCATATCAAAATAAAAAATCCCCCCAAAATAAAAAAAAAACCCTAGCCTACAATAAACTACCAATGGCCCTTTAAAAGGCCTTTTGCGGGGCATTGCCCTAAAGAAATCAGCTCTTTTACCTGTAAAAAAATAATACAAACAACCCCCCAACAGTAAAACCCACCACCCACACAACCAAACCCCCCAAATAAAATCCTATCTAAAAAAACCTAAACTCCCCATTTCCCTGAAAAGGGCATTTGTATGAGAATTGCCCTTCAAAGGGCATTTAGCTCTTTTTCTGCCCAAACCCTAAGCTAAAAATAAAACCCACCCAATAAACCATTAAAAAAACTAACACTAACCCCCGAAGATCCACTTACAGTTTTTGAAGACCGGACATCCATCCTCAACGAAGCCAGGAGAAGTCTTCATCCAAGCGGCAAGAAGTCTTCAACAAAGCCGGGAGAAGTCTTCATCCAAGCGGCAAGAAGTGGTCCTCCAGACGGGCAGAAGTCTTCATCCAGACAGCATCTTCTATCTTCATCCTTCCGACGCTTATTTTTTTTAGATAGGATTTTATTTGAGGGATTTGGTTGTGTGGGTGGTGGGATTTACTGTTGGGGGTTGTTTGTATTAATTTTTTTCAGGTAAAAGAGCTGATTTCTTTGGGGCAATGCCCCGCAAAAGGCCCTTTTAAGGGCTATTGGCAGTTTCGTTTAGGCTAGGGTTTTTATTTTGGGGGAGCTTTTTGTTTTGATTTAATTGTAGTGTAAGGTTAGGTGTTAGTGTAACTCAGGTTAGGTTTTATTTTACAGGTACATTTTCATTTATTTTAACTAGGTAGCTAGTAAATAGTTAATAACTATTTACTAACTACTCTACCTAGTTAAAATAAATACAAACTTAGCTGTGAAATAAAAATAAAACCTTAAATAGCTACAATGTAACTATTAGTTATATTGAAGCTAGCTTAGGGTTTATTTTGCAGGTAACTATTTAGTTTTAAATAGGAATTATTTAGTTAATGATAGTAATTTTTATTTAGATTTATTTTAATTATATTAAAGTTAGTGGGTGTTAGGGTTAGGGTTAGACTTAGGGTTAGGTTTAGGGGTTAATAACTTTAGTATTGTGGCGGTGACATTGGGGGCAGCAGATTAGGGGTTAATAATTGTAATGTAGGTGGCAGCGATGTTAGGGACGGCAGATTAGGGGTTAATAAGTGTAGGTGGGTTGCGGCGACATTGGGGACAGCAGATTAGGGGTTAATAAACTTAGGTAGGTGGCGTCGGTGTCGGGGGCAGCAGATTAGGGGTTAATAAGTGTAATGTAGGTGTCGGCGATGTTGGGGCAGCAGATTAGGGGTGTTTAGACTAGGGGTTTATGTTAGGGTGTTAGGTGTAAACATAAATTTTGTTTCCCCATAGAAATCAATGGGGCAGCGTTACAGAGCTTTACGCTCCTTTATTGCAGGTGTTAGGCTTTTTTTTTGCCGGCTCTCCCCATTGATGTCTATGGGGAAATCGTGCACGAGCGCATAAATCCAGCTCAAAGCAGCGCTGTTATTTGAGTGCGGTATGGAGCTCAATTTTGCTCAAAGCTGCAATATTGCCTGCTGATGCCGGGTTTATGAAAACCTGCAATAGCAGCGCTATAGGGAGGTGAGCGGTGGAAATAACTTGCAAGTTATCACCGAGCCTCTCATAACGCAAAACTCGTAATCTAGCCGAACATTATTACCAATAGTAATAAAGGGACAGTAAATATTGTCTAAGATTGCATAATTCTGCAATATGTGCAGAACTAAGTAACATAAAGATAGTCATTCCTTTAAAATATTTTTTTAAAGTGCAAAATGTGGCAGCTAATAATTTACTTAAAGGGGCATAATACCTAAATGTTGAAATACTTGAAAGTGATGCAGCATAGCTGTAAAAAGCTGACATGAAAATATCACCTGAACACTTCAATGTAAAAAAAGAAAGATATTTTACATCAAAATGTCCTAAGGATTCACACCCCATTGTAAAAGACTTTAAGCAGCCAATCAGTATGCCTGTCCCGAGACCTGCAAGGGAGCGTGCCTCATGCACACTATTCAGTTTAAGGAAGTTTACTATGAAATCTCATGAGAGTTAAGTGAAATCTGATGAGATCACAGTAAAAGAGTTCATGACCTCAGCACTGCTGATGCTGATTGGCTGCTGTTCATTTCTTCCTTTTTTTTTTTTTTTTTAACCTGCATCTGGGCAGTAACCGAAAGATAACTTTTTGCACAGCACTTACTCTGGGGAGCTGAGGAAGTTGTGAGGTAAAATATCTTCCTTCTTTAAATAGAGATGGTCATGTGATATTTTCCTGTCAGCTTTTTACAGTTATGCTGCATCACTTTCAAGTGATTTAGCACATGCGTAATAATGCCCTTTGACTTGTAAGTGCAGCCTTTCTATTTTGCACATCAGTTTGTTTGTTTTTTCAATCTCTGCGTCACGGGTTCACTGTATAATCACAGCACGCCGAATTGTGCTATTCAACTAAGTTTAGTGCGCTCCCACGCTAAGTAAATCAGCTGACAGGTAAAATAATAATAATTATAATAATAGTTCTGTCATTCTAGTTATATATATTCACACATTATTCAAATTTATATGCACAGCAGAATTTATACACAGTTATGAGAGTCCAAAAATGTGGTACAATTGGAATTTTGTTTAAAATTGTATTCTCTATTGGAATCATGGAAGAAAAATGTTTTTTCATGTCCCTTTAAAGAATAAGCCCAATGAAATAGCCAGTGTACGGTAAGGAAATAAATTGTTGCTTTGATCTTTTTAATACAAATACTAAAATCTGTCCTGGTTCTGATTTTTGTGTGTAAGAAGGTTTAGACAATTTAACTAATGGGGAAGCAGCATGTTTTAAGTAAATGATTATATTAAACAAATAATGTGTATTTTTTTGTTTAGCAAGATATGAAATTGAGGTCAAATACAGTTGTGTGTTATCTCTCCAGCTGAACACAATCAGCCAGGAAGATATTACAGCAGATTATATTTGTAATCTGATTGCTGTGTTGTTTCTTAGCATGGGTTATTTTTTCAGGTTTATATTAGGTGACCTGTAATAAACTAAAGGTTGAAACATATCTTCATTTATTATATGAATTTATCTATAGTTCAAAGTTTTCTCCAAGTTATAAACTGGTTTTACATTTAATATAAATTGTAAGTTATCTTGCAGACACTTTATCCAATATTTCTAACTAAGCAAATACGTTTATTATTATAAAGAATTCTGTTGTGTAAAGCATTTGGCAAGATAAGCAAAAGCACCCATTACTTATTGATACTGTATGTTTCAATATAACTATGCTTCTTTAGTGGTGTATTTCATTTTTGTGCTGCCCTAGGCACTGAGAAAATCTGCTGTCCACCAAACCACTCACTCCCAACAATTTTAGTTCATATATTTCTCGCAACAGGAGGCAAACAACACATGGAATAATCATGTACCCCTACTAGAGAAACTGGATCATGGATTTGTAATAAAATAAATACATAAGAATATGGAGGTATCACCAGAGAATGGCTCCTCACAATATGCTTTTCCACTAAGAATTATTTCAGCCTGTTTTTGTTCTCACCCATTTTAGAAATAATTTCATAAACCAATAAGAACAGCTGCAACAACTTAGGAAACCCTTGAAACAGGTTAAAGGCACAGGAAATTTAAATTAAACTTTTGTGATTTGGATAGAACATGCAATTTTAAACAACGCTAATTTTGTTATCTTATTTTCTTTGTTCTTTTGATATCCTTTGTTTAAAAGCATACATAGGTAGGCTCAGGAGCCGCAACACACTATTGGCAGCTAGCTGCTGATTGGTGGCTGCACCATACTGTATATGCCTCTTGCCATTAGCTCACCCAACATTTTTACTTAATTCCCAGTAGTGCATTGCTGCTTTTTCAACAAAGAATATCAAGAGAATGAACCACATTTGAGAATAGAAGTATACTGTAAAGTTTCATTTTAAATGTATTGTACTTCTAACCTATTTCAAGGGTTTTCTAAAAAAAAAATATTTTCATTTCTTTTCCTGTTTTAATGTGTTCTCTAACTTTCTGAACATATTTTCATGTTGATATCGTTCACAATGAAGCTTGTTCTATAAATCAAGAGGTAAACATTTACAAGATGCAGCTCCAGTGTTTATAATGGAGATGCAATATATGTGTGTGTATATATAAATATATATATATATATATATATATATATATATATATATATATATATATATATATATATATATATATATATATATATATATATATACTGTATGTGTATTCATATGAATTTAGGTGTTTGTATGTGTATTAATGTGTGCACATACATATTTACACATATAAACACATAATTACATGTGTATACACAAATATACAACCATACACATATTAATACATACACACAGACATATATATTTAGATAGATAGATAGATAGATAGATAGATAGATAGATGTAATCACAAAACAAAGTAGAGGGCATCTGCACTCTCATTTATACAGAGTCAATGACCAGGGTGCCAGATCCAAAAAAAAAAAAAAGATAGACTACATTTAACGGATTTGCATAAAAAAAAAAGCAAAAACACTTTTAAACCATAATAATACTGGTGACGTTTTGGGGTGTATAACCCCTTCTTCAGACTAAATGAGGGAGGTGTATGATTGTGATCAAAAGTTGTATAGTTTGGTTCACAAAGGCAAATCTCAGTATACAAATGGCAAACAGACAAATCATCACAAATTGATTCATTGACCTCTATAAAAGACCTATTTCACTGACTGATTTTCAGCTGGGATGGAAGTCTTTCAAACTGATGATTTTTACATTAATATATCAATTTTTAAAGCATGTGCATAGCATGTTGTTATGTTAAACACATTTATTATCACAAAGAACATTAAATTAATCAAAAACACTTTTATAAAACATAAACTTCCAAGAATAACAAATTAGAAACATAGGGGTAGATTTATCATAGTGCGAGCGGCCATAATATGATGTAGCGTATCATGTCCGCTGCACATCGATAAATGCTGCATATGCTGTCGGTATTTATCATTGCACCAGCAGTTTTTGTGAACTGCCGGTGAAATGCCACCCCCTGCAGATTCATGGCAGGAGTAGACGGTCAGGCAGCGTAGCTAAATAGGAAAAAATAATAATATTGCACAAACTACTTGTATCAAGGAAAGAATATGCATGAATATACAAGGAGGAGATGGTATAGATTGTATACTATAACCAATATAAGAATACTCAAACATATATTATTGGAGAAAAATATATATCATCCATACAGCGAGAGGTCTGTGCCGTGTATTCACAAGAGCCTAAAATACAGAAAGCGGTTACCATAGTAACCAAAGCTCCCAAACACACAACCCAAAGGGCTAATATGTCAGTGAATAGACACCCAGACCACGGCTGTCAAATGATGTGTGTATATATATATATATATATATTATCAAAAAAACATCATATATATATAGAAATATTTAAGTGAAGAACATTGGGATGTAGAATATTCATAAAAGAACATTAACGGATACAGTGAATAAACATTGGGAGATTGTCAAAACGGACAAAGCTCTTCCTCTATTTGAGATGGCACCACCATGGATTGGTTATAAGAGGGTAAGATCATTGCGGGACTTTTTAATCAAAACTGACCCTGTACATTGTTATAAACAGTTGACATGGCTTGATACGAAGAAGCTGGGTGTTTTCCGATGCCTGGGATGTACCACCTGTGGGGGACTCATTACTGGCTCCTCATTTACCCACCCCCACAGACGCAAGTTGCACTGTATTTGTGGCCTTTATTATGTAGACAAGACCTCAGATGATCTGCGGACGCGGATGGCAAACCATCGTTCTGCAATCCGCACTGCCCTAAAGAGGGGTACTTCGGAACAGCCAGTAGCAAGGCACTTTCAGGAACATCAGCATAAAGTTACTGATCTTAAATATACCATCATTGACCATGTACCCCCAATGAACAGGGGGGTGATCAGAATAGAAAGAGGCCAAATGGACATTTCATCTCGATACCATTATACCAAAGGGACTTAATACCCACTTAGACTGGCAGGTTTTCCTGTAGCCCATCCAATGGATGGTTGTGAAGTCCATGATCCATTTATTGTGTTGCCTACTGTTTCCTGCTGGCTTCTGGTTGCGCTGTTGCCTTTCTTTTTGATGTTTAATTGTTTAATATCTTACCCAACCTATATATTTTCATCACTTATATATTCTTGTCACCTAGCTCTTTGGTTCATATAATAATATAATATATATCTGTTTTTCATCATTTGACAGCCAGGTTCTGGGTGTCTAATCGCTGACATACTAGCCCTTTGGGTTGTTTGTTTGGGAGCTTTGGTTACTATGATAACCAATTTCTGTATTTTAGGCTCTTTTTAATACACTACACAGACCTCTTGCTGTACGGATGATATATATTTTTCTCCAATAATATATGTTTGAGTATTCTTATATTGGTGATAGTATACAATCTATACCATCTCCTCCTTGTATATACATGAATAATCATTCCTTGATACAAGTAGTTTGTGCAATATTATTATTTTTTATTATTATTTTTTCCTATTTAGCTACGCTGCCTGACTGTCTACTCCTGCTCACCCAGTACTTCTGTATACGGTAGTGGGTCGTTTAGCTTTGGTTACTATGGTTACCGCTTAGAGTCCGGATTTGGACCATGGGATTACACGGACTGGCAGATTTGGCTGATAGAGTTCAGTCTAAGATTGTTCTCTCCTGATATGTCATGTTGCTTACAGTAATTATCTGTTTGTTTATGTTTTTAATTTTTTCTAAACACAGGTTATGTGTAAACAGATGCATGCTGCCATGTATGACTACGCCCAGGTTGGGAGCATGTCTACTAAGGAGAATGTGACGTCCTGCTGAAATGCTGTTATATTCTGGGTTGTGGGTAAGTGCAACTGTTCACTTTATGTCTGAGGACGGGTTGCTCTGACTCGAAAACGTTCACATTAAAGGTGACTATATTAACTGTACAAGACCTTTGGAGTGCTCTTCTTTTTGGCTTTATATATATATATATATATATATATATATATATATATATATATATGTATAGATATATATATAGGTGTGTATATATATATATAGGTGTATATATATATATATATATATATATATATATATATATATTTAGGAATTTCTACTTAAAATACACATACACAGTTAAACACTTTATAAACATGAATATTGCATAAATATAATTTTACATTTGCTCAGCTACTTGACTGCAAAGGGCTCTAATGCACTAATATATGTCTATATATGTTTACATATGTATTTATATGTGTATATATGTCTATAAATACATATATACATATATTAATACATAGGAACATTTATATATATATATATATATATATATATATATATATATACACATACATTTACATCTTTAGACATGTATATGTATGTAACTCTATGTTAAAGCCCATTGAACTTTTTTATGAGGATACCTATATCTCAAAAACCTACAATGTTACAGACGTGAAAATTGGTATTTAGATTCTCCTTGAAAAATAAACATATGTTTTACCATTTCCCCAAAATCCACTTATAATAACTAGTATTTATATAGTGCCTTTCTCCCAGTGGGACTCAAAGCGCTTTTTCAGCACTCATTCTCGGAATTAACCAAATCGGCAGCTGAATAGTAATAGTTATTATTATTACCCAATTTAATGGTACTCGTTTTATGTACCTTGGAAGGATGAAGGGCTGAGTCGACCCTGCCGGGATTTGAACCTGTGACCTTTGGATCTTTGAACAGGATTTTGTAGTGAGGGAATTTTACCAACTGAGCTACCTCACCGGCATTAAGGGGGGGGTCAAAAGGGGGGGCTGATTTATGAGGATACCTATATCTTAAAAACCAAATATGTTACAGACTTGAAAATTGGTATTTAGAAACACGTGTTTTACCATTTCCCAATAATCCACTTAAAAGGGGGTCAAAGGGGGGGCTGATTTATGGAGATACCCGTAGCTGTAAAAAATACCAAAAAACGCAACCACTCGCAATGACATGTGCCCTCACGTGTGTGCCCATTCGGGCTGCACAATCACAAGAAACACGTGTTTTACCATTTCCCAAAGATCCACTTAAGGGGGGTCAAAAGGGGGGCTGATTTATGAGGATACCTATTTCTCAAAAACCAAAGATGTTACAGACGTGAAAATTGGTATTTAGATTTTCCTTTAAAAATAAAGAAATATGTGTTTTAACATTTCCAAAAATCCACTTAAGGGGGGGGGGGGTCAAAAGGGGGGTCTGATTTATGAAGATACCTATATCTCAAAAAGAAAATATGTTACAGACGTTAAAATTGGTATTTAGATTCTACTTTAAAAATAAAGAAATATGTGTTTTAACATTTCCTGAAAATCCACTTAAAAGAGGGTCAAAGGGGGGGCTGATTTATGGGGATAACCGTAGCTGTAAAAAATACCAAAAAATGCAACCACTCGCAATGACATGTGCCCTCACGTGTGTGCCCATTCGGGTTGCACAATCACTGACTTGAACTTCTTGAGTTTTTAATAATTCTTTGTGTTTCTCGTAATATAAATACTAATTTTCATGTCTGTAAAATCTTTGTTTTTTGAGGTATAGGTATCCTCATAAATCAGCCCTCCCATTTTGACCCCCTTAAGTGGATCATTGGGAAATGGTAAAACACGTATTTCTTTATTTTTAAAGGAGAATCTAAATACCAATTTTCAAGTCTGTAACATCTTTGGTGCTAAATCTAGGTAGGCTCAAACTGATTTCTAAACTGTAAAAAACTGCCTCCTATCTCAGTGCATTTTCACAGTTAGACAGTGCTAGTACATGTGTGCCATATAGATAAAATTGTGCTCACTCCTGTGAAGTTATTTAAGAGCCAGCACTGATTGGATAAAATACAAGTCTGTCAAAAGAACTGAGATAAGGGGGCAGTCTGCAAAGGCTTAGGTACAAAGTAATCACACAGGTAAAAAGTATATTAATATAACTGTGTTGGTTATAATAATCAAGAAGATTTCCAGCCTCCAATAGATAAATTAAAAAACCTTTATTCGCTTATACAGGGTCCATAATACAGCAACAGCAACAACGTTTTAAACCAGCAATTGGTCCTTGGACATGACTAAGAACCAATTGCTGGTTTGAAACGTTGTTGCTGTTGCTGTATTATGGACCCTGTATAAGCGAATAAAGGTTTTTTAATTTACCTATTGGAGGTTCGAAATCTTCTTGATTATTAACAGTGATGTTGGGACCTGGCTAATCCCTTTTTCTGTGCCCCAAATATTGGAGAGAGGTGCTGTCTTCCCTTGTGAATTGTTTGAATGGGTAAAAATGGCATTATTTGTCTTTTTAAACAATAAAAATTCTGGAGCAGACTGTCCCTTTAATGCGGTTGCAATATTCTAACTTTGGCTCTTTGCACACCTAGGGTTAGTGTTTTCCTGCAATGTTTGGACTTCTTAACTATAAACCTGTTTCTTCTTCTTTTTCTTCTTCTTAATAATACTACTAATAAAAATTATTATAATAATAATGCCAACCAATGAAACAGAATGAAAATGTGTAAATACTTCCTGGAAAACTGGGATATCTAAATGTAACTGTTTTACATGCTGTTGATGATAATTGTGATTCTATGAAGCACTAACCTTTTCTCTAGTTGTTGCAAAGTAAATTGACCACCAGACATAAGATTTCTCCATTACAAATACATGTGAGGTTAGTTCTGAAATTACAAATAAATAAGCTTTACCTGATGAGTATTTTTGACTTTCTGTGCTTGATTTCAGGCTTGCCAGTGTCTTCACTGAGTATGAATGATACTTTCAAGTGTCTTGGTGCCTTGGGGGCATAATGTATTACAGAGAATGTCACATCCATTCCATCCATAATGAATTATCAGTTATAATTAGGTTAATGATCTACTTTACCTTCTTGGTAGGCAAGATTATTGGGCAATATAGATGAGGAAGTAGAAAGATGGATTGAATTGATGAATTGAGATTCTAAAAATCAAATAGGGAGACTGATCACTGTTTTTTAATATTTCAATACAGAATGGGAAAATCTTGCTAAACTGGGGTTTTGATATTTTGGTTCACAATATTTTGAGTTTAAATATTATTCATTATGGTACTTATAGTAATAGATTCTTTTGTATCATATAATTAGTTATTAATATATTACAAATAATAAGTGGTTACAGAACTACAAAGAATGTGGCTTATGGTAGACAATACAAGATACCATGGACTAGATAACAGATTTGTCACTCTTTGGAACAACAATTGTGTATCAGTAAGGACATACACAAACTCATTCTTGCCTTGCTACAAATAATAGAAACATGGGAAACATTAATTCCAAATGACCTGGGCACTAGGTAGAGACAAAGCTGAATCTCTAGCTAAATAAGCCATCTTCAAGGATCAAAATCCATTGCAGATAGTGAAATGTCTATGTGTCCATAAAGCGGTCATGTCATGGCTAGTTTACTAAAATTAGCACTATATATGATCACATTTAGGGCTATATTACAAGTGAAGCACAAAAATATTAGCACTATTGTGCGTTAACATACTTTAAATCAATAGTGCTTTTATTTTATAATTAAAAGTAATATTTTATCACTAGACCAATAGTTTAGGGTACAATAACATCTAGATAGCACTCCAGCACTAAGCCAGTGGTGCTCTTAACCTCCATCAAAGTAGTGGAGTATATATATATATATATATATATATATATACTACTAGTACTAAAGCCTGTGTACATGGGCCATTTTTTGCAGTACAGCGGTCCCACCCCTTGCTCTCTCTCTCTATCCCCCATCTCTTTTGCTTTCTCTCTCCCCCCTCTCTTTTGCTCTCTCTCTCCCCCTCCCTCTCTTTTGCTCTCTCCCCCTCTCTTTTGCTCTCTCTCTTCCCCTCTCTTTTGCTCTCTCTCTCACCCTCTTTTTTGCTCTCTCTCTCCCCCCTCTTTTGTGCTCTCTCTCCACCCTTTATTTTGCGCTCTCTCCCTCTCTTTTGCTCTCTCTCTCCCCCCCCTCCCTTTTGCTTTCTCTCTCCTCTCTTTTGCTCTCTCTCGCTACCCCTCTCTTTTGCTGTCTCTCTCCCTCTCTTTTGCTGTCTCTCTCCCTCTCTTTTGCTCTCTCTATCACCCCTCTTTTGCTCTCTCTCTCCTTTCTTTTGCTCTCTCTCCCCCTCTCTTTTACTGTCTCTCTCTCTCTTTTGCTATTTCTCCCCCTCTCTTTTGCTCTCTCTCTCCCCCCTCTCTTTTGCTCTCTCTCTCCCCCCTCTCTTTTGTGCTCTCTCTCCCCCTCTCTTTTGCGCTCTCTCTCCCCCTCTCTTTCCACTCTCCCCCCTTTCGTTTGCACTCTCTCCCCCTCTCTTTTGCTCTGTCTCCCCTCTCTTTTGCTGTCTCTCTCCCTCTCTTTTGCTCTCTCTATCCCCATCGTTTGCTCTCTCCCCTTTCTTTTGCTCTCTCTCACAGTCCCTCTCTTTTGCTGCCTCTATCCCCCTCTTTTGTTGTCTCTATCCCCCTCTTTTGCTCTCTCTATCCCCCCTCTTTTGCTCTCTCTCTCTCCCCTTTCTTTTGCTCTCTCTCCCTCCTCTCTTTTACTGTCTTTCTCCCTTTCTTTTGCTGCCTCTCTCCCCCTCTCTTTTGCTCTCTCTCTCCCCCTCTCTTTTACTCTTTCTCTACCCCCTCTCTTATGCTATTTCTCTCCCCCCCATCTCTTTTGCTCTCTCTCCCTCCCCCTCTCTTTTCCTCCCTCTCTTTTGCGCTTTCTCTCTTCCTTCTCTTTTCTCTCTCTCTCTCCTTTCTTTTGCTCTCTCTCCCGCTCTCTTTTACTGTCTCTCTCTCTCTTTTGCTCTTTCTCCCCTCTCTTTTGCTCTCTCTCCCCCTCTCTTTTGCTCTCTCTCTCCCCCCTCTCTTTTGTGCTCTCTCTCCCCTCTCTATTGCGCTCTCTCTCCCCCTCTCTTTGCGCTCTCCCCCCTTTTTTTGCACTCTCTCCCCCTCTCTTTTGCTCTGTCTCCCCCTCTCTTTTGCTGTCTCTCTCCCTCTCTTTTGCTCTCTCTATCCCCATCTTTTGCTCTCTCTCTCTCCCCTTTCTTTTGCTCTCTCTCACAGCCCCTCTCTTTTGCTGTCTCTATCCCCCCTCTTTTCTGTCTCTATCCCCCCTCTTTTGCTCTCTCTCTCTCCCCTTTCTTTTGCTCTCTCTCTTCCTCCTCTCTTTTACTGTCTCTCTCCCTTTCTTTTGCTGCCTCTCTCCCCTCTCTTTTGCTCTTTCTCTCTCCCCCTCTCTTTTGCTCTTTCTCTACCCCCTCTCTTATGCTATTTCTCTCCCCCCTCTCTTTTGCTCTCTCTCTCTCCCCCTCTCTTTTCCTCCCTCTCTTTTGTGCTTTCTCTCTTCCTTCTCTTTTGTGCTCTCCCCCCTCTCTTTTGCTCTCTCTCTATCCCTCTCTTTTGCTCTCTCTTTCTCCCCTCTCCTTTGCTCTCTCTCTCCCCTTTCTCCCCCCTCTCTTTTGCTTTCTCTCACCCTCCCTCTCTTTTGCTCTCTCTCCCCCCCTTTCTTTTGCTCTCTCCCCCCTCTCTTTTGCTCTCTCTATCCCCCACTCTTTTGCTCTCTCTATCCCCCACTCTTTTGCTCTCTGTATCCTCCACTCTTTTGCTCTCTACCCCCCCTCTTTTAAGCTCTCTCTCTTACGGCCACAGTGCTCGGCCCAGACCCCACCCCCATCAACCCGGCTGACCCCGCCCACATCACATCCTGTCCTGCCCGCGTCACGCCAGTCCAGCCTCGCCAGCCTCACGTTCGCCCCGCCTGGCCCGTCCACGTAATGCCTACCATTTTTGCGGCGGAGGATCAGATGCCAGGTCAATCTGTGGCAGGCAAGGTGGGTTTGACCTCGAGCAGTCTCTACTGCGCATGACAGCTTCGGAAAAACACACTTGGCATTTTATATTATGGGATGGTATTTCATTGAATTTCACATTAAAAATACTTCCGACTACATTCATATACATAATATGTATACACAAAAACCAATACGTATACAAACACATCTATACATATAACACACATGCACACATACACAGATTAGTAATTCTATATATATATATATATATATATATATATTGTGTATGGTGTGTATATATATATATATATATATATATATATATAAACACACATACAAATACACATATTTACATACACACTTTTGAGTACTTTCCAATCCCAAAACTTTTCATATACCATATACTTCTACATCTATTTTAAAACATTTTTTACAATAATAAACCTTTGTTTAAGATGCAGTAAGGATAAATCTAAGTTAAAGTGATGGTAAACTTTGGTGATTCTGTCAACCATATTTGTATTGAATCATTAAATGAGGGGCACTTTCAGTCATGAAAATAAATGTAGGCGCTTCATTTTTAAAATAATTCACCTTTAGTGACATGAAACCCAAAATTTTTATTTCATGATTCAGGTAGAGAATACAATTTCAAACAACTTTCCAATTTACTTCTATTATTTAATTTGCTTCTTTCTCTTTTCTTCCTTTGCTGAAATGTTTATCTAGGCAAGTTCATGTGCAACAGAGAACCTAGGTTCTAGCTGTTGATTGGTGGCTGAATATATAAACTGATT
This sequence comes from Bombina bombina, assembly GCF_027579735.1. Classification (NCBI taxonomy): domain Eukaryota; kingdom Metazoa; phylum Chordata; class Amphibia; order Anura; family Bombinatoridae; genus Bombina; species Bombina bombina. Next base: position 325,613,608 of record NC_069503.1, read on the forward strand.
GTCATTGGCTCACCCATGTGTTCAATTAGAAACCAGTAGTGCATTGCTGCTCCTTCAAAAAATGATACCAAGAGAATAAAACAGATTAGATAATAGAAGTAAATTAGAAAGTTGTTTAAAATTGTATTCTCTATCTGAATCACGAAAGAAAATTTTTGGGTTTCATGTCCCTTTGAACATCACACTGTTCCTCTGCATTAGAGCTTTAAGAGTTTGGATGAAAAAAATAAAATCTACAACCACCTATTTCACAAAGAGTGCATTTATCTCCATATAAAATACATCTTCCTCCTTCTGCTTTAACGAAAAGCTGAAGTTACTACGTCTTTCTAATGTTAATATTTCTTAATAGTAAATGTCTATTTTATGACAGTGTTCAAAAGTAAAGTTGCTACAGCTCTTTGCAATAAAAGTATATATGATACTGCTAAACGAGGATACATATGTTAAAGACAAACGTTTCTATTTAAGAAACTAAAATTTAACAGCATTTTACCAGACATGTTTAAATTGATCTATTTTACGATGAATTTTATGAAATGCTATTTTCCTCATAAAATTATTCACCTGCGCTGGGAAAGTCATCAGAAGACCACAGGATACAGTGCTTTTTTTCATTCACCCTGGATATTTGCAAGCAGTAGCTTTCGTCTTTAGGATTTAGTTTTGGCTGCTCCAAAGCACTTTCCCTCAAATCATTGACTTACAGTTTGTTTGAATTCATGCACTATGGAAATCTCTGGCCTATTTTGTAGCAGGTGTGAGGGGATAGACGTTCCTTCAACTGCAGTCGCTCGCCGTTTTCAAACTCATTTTTCTGAGTGGTTGAAGCACAAGTAAATTGTCTGTTTCCTAGCAGCCTACTGCTCTAAAAAACCTAATAGTAATTTGTTTATTTCATAGGAAATGGAAACCAGTCAGCGATGACAGATTTATTGGTTAAGTGAACATCACATGTTTTTCCTTTTCATGCATTTCAGTCTGAGTTATAAGCACTCTATAAGTGTCTCATTTGGTTTTGGTATATTGGAAGTGAAGAGAATATACATAAGTTTAAATATAGCAATGAAATACCTCCATAATGCCATTTACTATGGTTGATTTGAAAGGTTTATGAACAAGTCAAGTATTTTTGAGCCAACATAAGACTTCTAGTGTAAATCAGATGTCTGTCAAACATTTAAGTTTATTCAAATAATATAGTATGGGACTTGTAGGATGTAATAATGAAATAATAAATCAAGTACTTTTTGTCATTTGAATGTAATCACATAAAATAAAATGACACACTGTTAAAGGTTAAAAAGTGATGAATTGTGTATTTGTTGTACATAAAAGGGACATTTCAATGTAAAAACGATATGCTCTAATTCATTAGAGAATGTTATTTTTGCGTTACTGCACTTAGCTTACTGTGGGCTAAATAACAAGTGGACGTAAAAATGTTAGCGTTGTTGAGAGCTGACACTGATTAAGGTAAATCATTAGTGCTCACATCTGGAGGTTGGATAACTTTCCCCATAGGCGCCCTAAAAAAAAAACATTTTACTTTTTTCGCTTAAAGGGACACTGTACCCAAACATTTTCTTTTGTGATTCAGATTGAGCATGAAATTTTAAGCAACTTTCTAATTTACTCCTATTATCAAATTTTCTTCTTTCTCTTGGTATCTTTATTTGAAATGCAAGAATCTAAGTTTAGATGCCGGCCCATTTTTGGTGAACAACCTGGGTTGTCCTTGCTGATTGGTGGATAAATTCATCCACCAATAAAAAAAGTGCTGTCCAGAGTACTGAAACCAAAAAAAAGCTTAGATGCCTTCTTTTTCAAATAATGATAGCAAGAGAACGAAGAAAAATTGATAATAGGAGTAAATTAGAAAGTTGCTTAAAATTGCATGCTCTTTCTGAATTACAAGAGAAAAAATTTGGGTACAGTGTCCCTTTAAGCACTGACCCGAAGGTGCACTGCAATAACTGCACTAAAGCCAAAGGTGTGTGAAGAATACTTCAAATACCTATGTTCTTCACTTAAAAGAAAAATGTCTTTTTATTTTTAAGCATATATTTCTATATTTCTATAAATATCTGCATATTTTTGTAAAATATATGTCTATAGCTATATATTTATAAATGTATTTGACTGGGAAGAGTTCAAAAGTGTATAAATATGAATATATGTATATATATATATATATATATGTGTGTGTGTGTGTGTGTGTGTGCACATACACATTTACACATATAAACAAATGAATACACAAATATACACACACGTACAGCCCTAACACTTTACTTTAGGTCGAGCTAATTCTTCTAGCTCTATTTTAGCTCTTGGCCTAGCCAAAACCATAACTTTCAACCTGTAATATGAGTAATGTTTAGCATGGTCATGACATACATTGAAATTATAGGGCACAATAAAGGATATCAGCCTCGCTAAACCTTTTCTGGTAATTCTGTTTCATCTTGGACTTGTAATTTCAATTTGCACACTCCATTTGGAAGATAAAAGCATTACAGCTCCTAAGTAGGGAACTGCTTGTGATTAGCGGATTGTTTGACTGCTGTTTCTGATTGACTCACCTGTAGTTTCCTGCTTGGGAGATGCAATGCTTCCTGCTTCAGAGCACAGTTTTACCTATGTGTTTAACTCCTTTGCTGTCTAAAATACACAGTTTATATCAGCAATGCAAATAAAAAGGCATTATCTAACAAATAATAATATGTAATTTGTCTTAGAATGTACCTTTAATAATGTGTACTCGCAAACACAGCATAATAATTATATATATATGGGAGGCGCCGCTGCTGGCTGCCACACTTTCCTCATGCTCCTGACCTCTTCTGGATTTATCTTAATTTTAACCTTCTTACATTCAAAATTCATCATAATTATTTCAAGGACCAATACCGACTCCACATAACGCACAACTAGACTCGTAAAAATTGAACGGATGACATCACTAAAGTGAGATACTCAAAGGATGGAAATATACTCCCACCGGACCATCTTACTACCAGAAAGAGATACCTTCAGCTGAACATCACAAACAAGGTACACTTAAACTTAAAAAAAAAAAAAAACACAGACTCAACCCATGCACAAATTGGGTTTTGGATTTAATCATCCATTTTGCAATGCTCAGATTTCATTTCTAAACACAAGAAAAACTAATTGATGAAGTCTATTTTACTAAAATACATTGGTTTTAAAACCCCTGCATGCTTTCTTATCTGTTATCAACAATGCAGCCTGAAGTGCAAAATCTCACACCTCACTCTGGCCTGAATACTATAGAGCAGGGCAATGTAACCAGCCCCCACTGCTAACATTCCTACAAATACTAGAAGCTATTTTAACCCCTTCACTACAGAGGGAATGACCACCTATACGCCCTCACATCTGCACTCCTTAGACCCCAAAAAGCGGTCGCAGCACTCAGTCCATCACTAGTGGCTACCCTAAAATCACTCAGCATTTTCAAAGGGACTGACAGGGGCTCTCGTGGAGGAAAATCAAAATTAAAAGTTCTATATCCTGACACTATCACAGCTGCCCCACCACTCTGTCCACCCACACACCCAATTGAAGTGATCCAACCTAAAAGCTACAAAAACCGCACTATCAAATCAAGAAAATCTCTTTGTGTGATCCCTATTAGAAGACACGCTGTCTCCAAAGTACAGAGCAAAAACTCAGAATCCCAAGACTGTCCTATCAGAGCAATCCTATGCAATGCCAGATCAATAAAGAACAAAACAGCTATTATTTCCGACCTTATTGAAACATACGAATTAGCATGCATCACAGAATCATGGTTAGATGAAAATGCAGGGCCTATTCTAGAGGCAGCTATTCCAGACAATTACACAGTGTTCCACCGCCCGAGACAAGATCACAAGGGAGGCAGAGCTATGATCTGTGCAAAATCATCCTTAAATCCCAGACCAATATCAGTCCACAAAACTCAATCTTTGAATGTGTAGCTGCCAGCCTCTCAATAGAGAGAGGATTCCGAATACTGCTAATGTACAGACCCCCTGGAGATGGGAAGAGATTCCTTCAGGAACTCCCAGAACTTTTGGCTGGCTTAATCCTTGAACACCCCAGATGGCTTATATTAGGAGACTTCAACACTTGGATCGACAAAACACCCTATCCCTGCTTGGGCAGGATCTCCTCAGCTTGATGAGTACACTCGGCTTTACACAAATCGTCACCACTCCCACCCACAGAAAAGGTCATACACTTGATCTAGTGTTTCAGTCTGGACTAGAAGTGTCACCAGTAACTGTAAACCCAATTACCTGGTCAGACCACCACTCCATTCACTTCTCCATTGTATCACAATCAACCAGACACCAGCCTCAGAACCTGGTCAAACACCACTCATTAAAAGGGGTGACACCACTGGATGTAGCATCACATATGGATCTAAATGAACTAATGGGCACCTGCGCAGACCCCAGCTCCTTAGTCCGACTCTACAACAAAACCACGAGAGACACCCTAGATAACATTGCACAATCTCGCATACGCACTGTCCAAACCCACAACAATGCACCGTGGTTTGATAGCTCCATCAGAGAAATGAAAAGAACAGGACGTAAGCTCGAGAGAAAGTGGCGCAGAACACATGATCCAGAGGATAAAGCTGCTCTTACCAAACATCTAAATAAATATCAATCCAAGATAACTCAGAAAAATTTTTCATTTTTATCACGCGAAATTGCACTCTAGACCCAGGCAACTGTTTCGCACAGTAGAAAGGCTCTGCAAACCAGCATGCATGCTTAGCCCTACCAACTTTTCTCAGGATAAATGTGAAGCATTTGCAAACTTTTTCAGAGACAAGATTTCCTCAATCCGAACCGCTATCACAGCAGGCCAAACAGTTACACACCAGAACCACTACAATGGAATGCCAGATTGCCCCAGTTTATGGGCCACTTTTACAAATGTGGATATAAAAGGAGTTAAAAACACCATACAAAAATTGCACCCTACTACGTGTGACTTAGACCCTGCTCCAACTCAGCTCATATCTGGATGCATTGAAACACTTGCCCCAGTCCTCACAAAAATAGTGCAGTGTTCACTAAAAACAGGAGACTTCCCAGATACTCTAAAAGAAGCTGTGGTAAAACCACTCCTAAAGAAACCTTTATTAGACCCAGACTGCATGACTAGTTACAGACCAGTATCCAACCTCCCATTTCTGGGGAAAGTAATTGAAAAAGTAGTGGCAACTCAACTGGAAGCCCATCTATCACACCTAAACATATTCGATCCTTTCCAGTCAGGCTTCAGATGCCGCCACAGCACTGAAACAGCACTAGTCCGAGTGCTAAATGATCTCCTCATGGCAAGAGACAAAGGTGATTACTCCATTATAATCCTCCTGGATCTCTCAGCTGCATTTGACACCATTGACCATAGGATTCTAATAGAGCGGTTGCAGTACATCTGTGGTCTAGGAGGCACCGTCCTTAACTGGTTTAAATCTTTCCTCGCTGGTAGATCACAGAGAGTAATATCAGGATTAAGCTCATCAGCACCAACAGAACTGGCCTGCGGAGTTCCACAAGGATCTATCCTGTCTCCCATGCTATTCGCAATTTACTTACTACCACTGAGGGACATCATTAACCTCAAAGAAAAGTGTGGAAAACAGCACCAAGATATATGTGGCTTATGGGGCACGGAACCCAGGATCTGCATTGTCCTGCAAGCACTCCAAGCAATAAAATAATTTGTTCCAGCCACCAATAATTAAAAGACCTTTATTTCTTCATCAACTGGGGTCTTAGACAAACATACAACGTTTCAGACCTGCTATAGGTCCTTAGTCATGTATACTAAACATACACAGATTCATCACTTAAAGGGACAGTATACTGTAAAATAGTTTTTTCCTTAATGTGTTTACAATTGCTTTTTTTACCAACTGCAGAGTAAAAAATGTATGAAAATTTGCTTTTTAAGGTTTATTTCTGTATATTAAAGCTCTGATTTTGTGTTTTGAAGCCACAGCCTAATAAAATAGGTTGAGCTTGTAGGTATAATCTGATCTCATTACTGTATCACATTGTGCACATATACCTGCTTCTTTATCTTATATCTGTCCTTAAAACAATCCCCAATACTTTGAGAGAACAATGGAAAATCAACATTTTATTACCTTATCTCTGCTTTATCACACTGGGAGTGTAATTTCTTCTGCTGGCTGTGTTTACAAAGCTTATCTATAGCTGGTACGTGCGGCCACAAACTTTCAGAATAGGTGGGGATACCACATGCTAAATTAACAATTTCAAATGCCAATATATGGTTAAAGGAGCTACTTGCAAACAATTTAATACACTCCAGTAGGTAAAGTGGATCATTGGGAACAAATTAAAGGGGAGAAATTTTTTGAGTAAACTGTCCCTTTAAATACTTTACACCTGGTTAAAATTGCCTCCTCTGATGTCTCAAGCAGGCTTCTGGAAAAAGACTGCAAAAGGAAAATGGTGTTGGAACTACATGCCATCACACTCTCTGAATACCATAAAGTACAAAGGATTCCCAGGGGGTTGAGGATGTCTACGTGTCCTACTTTATTTGCAGACCGTAAGGAGTACACTGACAAGTTTGAAAGTATTTTAAACAAATGCTCCTTCGATATAATAACATGGACAGTAGAATATGCCCAACAAGAAATAGAGAAATACAAGGGAACCATTAGCAAACAGAAAGAAGAAATGGTGAAGAAAATACCTTTAGATGAGTACAAAAAGCTGGTGATGGAAGTGGAAAAATCCGTTAATGATTATAAGAAGCAATTAGAAAGTCGGAAGCGTCTTAAGTTCATCAGGGATGAACAGCATTACTGCCATGGGTTGGTCTATAGGTGGCGACAAAACACAGGTACTGGTAGGAGCTTTATTCCTGGATCAAGAGAGCAAAGACGTCAGGCCATACGAAAATCCACACAGGAGGAAGGTCACAGCAGCTCTGAATCATCTGTGAGTTTTTTAACGGAAGATTCCGACATCGACACCACCGGGCCGGTAGGAAACACAAGAGAAAGCATACCGCGCCAGCCGATGACGTCAGAGCGACAGCGCCCGCGACGGGTGCATGGGAACCAACGAGGACACTATCGCTATTAGCTCCGGAGAAGGCACCCAGCATGGATAAGATGATGGGAGATATTGCCAATCATGAACGGTTCTCACAAATGGATGGCATAAAGAAATATGGGGTAAGAGAGGCTAAAATACCTTTTAACAAAATGTATGCAGTTTGTTCCAATGTGAGAGTGGCTGACCCCAATGACCGGCTGAGTTGCTTTGATACAGAGAGTGAATATGGAGAAAGAATACATGATCAAAGTTTGGCAAATGCTCCAAAATATGACCAGACCTGTAATCCTTTAGACCTAAATCCTGCCACAGGAACTATGGATGTATGTACGAAGGGTACAAGTGAAAGATCTAATGTTGCTTTAAGGGACATGGCTGCTATAAATGGACTAGCTCCTAAACGGGGGGTTTGCACAGAAATTTCATATGTAAATGTGGACTGTGACACTAATACCACTATTGCATTTAATGATTCACAGAAGATGTCTAATCTTGCACAGCAAGTTGATTCACATGTTTTTTCTAAAGGTTTAAGTAAATCACAACACGATACTATAGATCAGGGTTCACATTATAATACACAGCACGTAGAAGAAAATTTAATTTTTAATTTGTCTAATTTGAAGTTGACAAAGGAGCAAGAAACAGCTCTAAATAAGGGATTATCCTATTGTCTAGAGAACTATTGTGATGAATTTAAGATTCAACAAGACCTACAGAGGTTCTTTAGGAAACAAAGGTTAAAGATTTATTTCTCTATGCAAAGGGATAACACAAATGACACTAACACAACTGATAACAAAATGAAATTTAATGATATTAGGCACTTTGGTTTATCTAAAAAAAGCACCTTTTCACCAGTATCCACACATAGTGCAGCCACATATGTTAGTCTTGTACAGAGAGAAGTGAACAACTTATTTAAGAGGGAGAAAAAAAGAAAATTGGTGCAAATAAATAGGAAACAGAATAAGGAGGATATGTCAGCCATTGGGTCTCTGAGAGAGAATAAAAATATAATCATTAAGGAGGCTGATAAGGGCGGGGCCATTGTGATTTTAAATAAGTCTGATTATATTGATGAGATCAATAGGCAATTGAAAGATACCCAAGTTTATGAAATACTGACTAGAGATCCTACTACACAGATTAACAAAGGGATAAACAATATTTTGACCCTGGCTACGCAAAGAGATATCATAACAGACAAGTTTAAGGAAGCTCTATATGTAACAGATCCAATTAGGCCGGTAATATATGTATTACCAAAGGTACATAAATCCTTAAAAAATCCCCCAGGGCGCCCTATTGTGGTAGAATGGGTTCAGTTTTCTCTAATATTTCTACTTTCTTGGATAAAGTGTTGCAGCCTCTAGTTAAAAACACCACATCGTACATCAGGGACACTAATGATTTTTTGGCTAAATTACAGGACCTAGGACATGTAGGGGATAAGTGTATCTTGTTTTCATTAGATGTCTCAAGTCTTTATACCTCTATTAAACATACAACAGGGATTTCATCAGTGGAACATATGCTTAGATCCAGTAAAAATTATACTGAGGCAGAGATTTGGTTTTTAATAGAACTTTTGTCTATTATTCTATACCAGAATTATTTTCTATTTATGGATACATATTACTTGCAGAAACAGGGTACAGCAATGGGCTCCAACGTTGCCCCCTCATACGCCAACATTTTCATGAATAGCTTTGAGGAATACTTTGTATATCCTCATGGCTTGTTCCAACTCTATGGTGCCTCCTGGTGGAGGTACATTGATGATGTGTTTGGCGTGTGGGGGGGTGACGTTGGTAGCCTATTGTCCTTTGTTGAAGATCTTAATAATTCTGTCAATGGATTAAAGTTCACTTTAAATATGAGTGAAATTGGAATTGAGTTTTTGGATACCTATGTATACTTTAAGGATGGTTTCTTAAAAACAGATATCCATACAAAAGACACGGATAAGAATAATGTATTGAAATATAGAAGTCACCATCCTGACAGTATCTTTAGGGCCATTCCAAAGAGCCAATTTTTAAGGGTTAAACGCATAGTGTCTGAGGAGAATAGATGTAAGCAAAGGATGGAGGAGATGGCTGATTCATCAATAGAGGTTATCCAATATCATTAATCAAGGAACAACTAGATGTAGTTAACAATGAAAAACTACCTAAGAAGTACAAAAGCAAAGAAACAAATCGTCTAGTTTTTGTAACACAGTTTAATGTATTTAGTCAGAAGATTAATAATATTCTGAGAAAGCATTGGCACATCCTAAGGGACTGTAACCCACAAGTTAATGAGTTTAAAGAAAACTTAATGACAGCATATAGAAGAAATATAAGTATTAAAGATACCCTTGTACATTCTGATATAGGTAGTAATAGATTGAACATGCAGAGAACTATAGGCCCTAGGAAAGATGGATGTTTTCCTTGTTTGAACTGCAGTAACTGCAGTTCAATGATTAAAGGTGAATATTTTTTTCACCCCATAAATGGTAGGAAATACAAAATCAATAAATATCTAACTTGCAGGTCATGTTATTGTATTTATTTGATCAAATGTCCATGTGGTTTGATCTATTTGGGTGAGACCTGTAGAGAGGTAAGGGAGAGGATAACAGAACATAAGTCTAATATTAGATGCAAGAACAAAGAGGCTCCTGTTTCCTCTCACTTCCTCTCTATGGGTCATAACATCAGCCAGCTCAGATTCCAAATAATTGAACAAATTGATAGACCAAGGAGGGGAGGTAATAGATAACATATATTAAAAACAAGAGAGATGTTTTGGATATACAAATTGGAAAGCTTAATACCTAAGGGTATGAATAAAGACTTCGATTGGAGTCTATTCTACTGAATATTTGTCTTTCCAAAACATGATGGGAAAATCTTCCCTTTCTAATGGGCTGAGTATAATGATACCTGCATTTTTTACTTTAAAGTATTTTTCCTACAATAATCCTTTCTAATGGGCTGAGTAAATATGATGGAAATGTCTGAAAATTACCTGTATATATAAAAGATTAAAGGGAAATGAGAGAATTTTTTTTTCAAGGCAGGCCTATAGTAATTAATTGACAGTAATCTATACAATCTCCAATAGCAATTTTTTGAAATTTATAAGATCAACTCTATAATGAAAGGTTTTAAAATCAGTATTTATGAAATGAGTAAACAGCATCTGCATATTATGTGCAACATTTCTTCTATTTTAATTTTGTACATATGGTTTTATCTTTTAACATTACTTGATATTTAAACCTTTCCAGTGTGACTATTTAGAATGCTTATCTGAAACAGGAATACATATGTTAGCTGTCCACAAGATGGCAGTGATGTAACATTGAATGGTCACATGGTAACAGGTGAACAATTGACCAGGTGTAAAGTATTTAAGTGATGAATCAGTGTATGTTTAGTATACATGACTAAGGACCTATAGCAGGTCTGAAACGTTGTATGTTTGTCTAAGACCCCAGTTGATGAAGAAATAAAGGTCTTTTAATTATTGATGGCTGGAACAAATTATTTTATTGCTTGGACATCATTAACCGACATGGTCTAAGGTATCATTGTTACACTGATGACACACAACTCTACTTCTCCTTTGCTCCAGATACAACAGACCCAGCATGCCGCATAAACAATTGCTTAACAGACCTCATAGAATGGATGAATGCTAGCTGTCTCAAAGTGAACCCGGACAAAACAGAGTTACTCTTGGTGAGGGGACCCCGGGCATCAAAAATATCCCATGATCACCCAACTGGCCTGGAGCTTGGAGGCTCTAAACTCGTTAGTTCAGCAAAGGTACGAAACCTCGGAGTGCTGATTGACGGTGGACTATCTTTTAAACAGCAGATTTTCTCCATAATAAAATCTGCCTACTTTCATCTGAAAAACATAGCCAGGATACAACACTTAATTCCACCGTATGATATGCCAACATCAATCCATGCATTTGTATCCTCTAGGCTAGATTACTGCAATGCACTTTACTTGGGCCTCCCAAAAAAAGAACTCCTTCACCTTCAGACAGTACAAAACGCAGCAGCCAGAATATTGACCAATCAAACTCGCTCCTGCCACATAACACCTGTTCTTCACTCCCTGCATTGGCTTCCAATTAAATGGTGAACATATTTTAAAATTGGCCTGCTGACCTTCAAAGCCTTAAACAACCAAGGCCCACAGTACCTGAAAGAGCTCCTGACACCCTACATCCCATCCCGTTCACTTAGGTCAGCCAACACATCCCTCCTCTCAGTGCCAATAATAAGGACAAACTCAGGCTCCAGAGCAATCGGCCACGCTGCCCCTACTTTCTGGAACTCTTTACCGTGCGCAATCAGAGAGGCACCGACCTTACAGACTTTTAAAAAAAAAGCTAAAGACCCACCTCTTCCATCAGGCATTCAGTCCGCTTATCTGACCTTCAGAAACTCCTAACTTTTATGTCTTTTGTTGGTGTATTTGTAAAGTGCTTTGAGTCTCACAGGGAGAAAAGCGCTATATAAATCGCAAATTATTATTATTATTATTATTATAATTATATGAATAATCAGAAAACTGCAGATTTAGGACCACTTGAAGCTTTAGAAGCTACATATTTCCATGAGTAAACAACCACAATGCACATTTACAAAGAAAAAAGTGGAATTATTCCTGATATTAAGTAACATTAACATGGGCTAGAAATGTAACTATAACTGAATATTTTACCTAATAGCACTCTTCTAGTTTTGAATTAGCTCATTGTTTTTCCTATACAATAAGAGGTTTCTATAGCTCTCTGATTACAAGGCCTAAAACAACTGGGACATTTATATTATCTACAAATATAGATTATCTTGATTAGAAAATTCTACAAAATTGCTTTTTTTTTTTCCTTTGCTGTCTGTGCCAATTGCTGATTAGGGAATGTGCCATTTTCCACTGCACTTTTATCATAGCATGCGCCTAATGCTTTAAATAATTAGTGCTCAGCTTTGATTTCACATCCTCTACTCTCTTGCTACAGACTGTTATGTAGTCACAGATATTCACACATTAAAAGTAAGATAGCGCCACATAAACAATAAAAGAAAGGTAACAATACATTTATTTAAATATATTCAACATATATATCAGAATTAAATACTCATTTTTTGCGAGTCTTTTGGCTTACCGGAATCAGGAGTTAAGAAGCAGCGGTCGTAAGACCTCTGCTCCTTAACCCGTCCGCCACCTCTGAGGTAACAGACTGCAATCATCCCGACCAAATACAAAAATGTGCAGGGGGTGGCATAGCACAAGCATTTCACAAGAAATGGTTGTGCAATGATAAATGCTGACAGCATATGCTGTCATCATTTATCGATGTCGGGAGGACATGATTCGCTACATTGAATCGTGTCCGCCCGCCATCTAATAAATTGGCACCATTATGTCTAAGTATTTTTGACTGCAGAAGTCACACCATATACACCCCCAATAATTTCTGCCCTCCCCCGTTATCTCTACAACTTTATGAACTATTCCTGTTTAGTTATACTTATCATAATGGTTTTTTTATTTAGTAGTCTTGTCTCAAAATTATAAACAGGTAGATTTGTAAACTTAAGTTATGCATATTATATCTCAAATGCTTCTATTATTTTGGATTATAATATTATTTGGTGCACTGGAAAATACAAATAAAATGATTGTTAAAATAATGTACTCTAGCATCATGATTTTAAGATAATTACGATTGAATGATAACCAGCGGAACGAGCCTACAGAAGTAGATATCCTAAAAATGAACAAGGTTCCAAAATGTATCATTTAAGGGTGCTAGTAACTACATCAAAGCAAGATAGGTTTGTAGTGTTTGAGAGTCATAATTTTCAGTATACCATTTAAACTTTCATTTTTGTAATTGTTCGCATGGCTCTTTTCTTTATTTGGTTGTTTTCTTTCAATCCTCTTTTTAGCTGTCACTTAACCTTTACTCCCTATTTGGCACTTGTTTAAACATCTGATCATTAGTATAAAGCTCCAGGTCGCTGACATTTTTAGTCAAATGGTTTGTGAGGTTTCACTAAGCAGTATTGGGAAGTAGATTTGAATTAAAGGATTAGGCAGAACAGAATAATAAAAACAAATTCTCTATCTGCTAAATTCATATCTGTTGGCCCCTTTGAGGGTTGGGTGTGCGGAAAGAGAAATGGGGGGCTGTAACATAGCTCACAATTCTCTTGAAACTCCACTTTTAAATTGCATTTTTTTTTTTTTCAAAAAGGTACAATGCTTCTAGTTGTATAATAAAAATCAAGCATTAAGCATTAATCTTTAATGAAACATTTTTCCTTCCTTTTATTGCCTACTATGCTATAGCCTATTCTACCTGAATATCATCACCCATGGAAAAAAAACATTTTATATAAAATGTAGCAGTTTATTAATTAAATCACGCTGTAGTCAAGGAAATGGTTTGAATAAATCTGATTCCTTTTCAATCTCAGCAGCAACTAAAAAAGTTTATCTTGGACAAGATTTCCAAAGTTGACGTTACCTAAAAGAAAAACATGGTTATAAACCTTAGATCTAAATGTATAATGAAAAAAGCAATATCTTTGAGCAGTTATTAACTAATGTCATAAAAGTACTGCCTGGAATATCTACAAAAAAATACTTATTTTATTATTTTTAAATGTATAAAAGTACATTTATGGATCAATTAACACCATTTAATTTCAGGAAACTGATTGTGCTATTTCAGTATTGCAATATATGTACCATAACAGCTTAAAGCAATAAGTTTATACTTTATACACTGATGCACACCTTTTACCAACTACTATATAAAATGATTGAGCAAAACTGTCCAGCTTCATACTAACCTGAGTACTTTAGATATCTATTAATAAAACTTTATGGGTTAAGGTGTTAAAAATTCATGACATCACCTTATTCAACTATTTTGAGCACTATGTGTAGTTTAATATCACCAGAGTTATACAAAGTTTATACAGAAATTAGTTATACATGCATAATAAAATGTATACAATGAGTTATACAAGTTATAAATTGGTTATACATATTACTGATTTTCAGTGAAACTTAAAGGGATATTTTTTTCTTTCATGATTCAGATAGAGAATGCAATTTTAAGCAACTTTCTAATTTACTCCTATTATAAAAAAAAAATTAGTTCTCTTGGCATCTTTATTTGTAAAAGCAGGAATGTAAAGCTTGCGAGCCAACCCATTTATGGTTCAGCACCTGGGTTGCGCTTGCTGATTGGTGGCTAAATGTTGCCACCAATAAACAAGTGCTATCCAGGGTTCTGGATCAAAAATGGGCCAAATCCTTAGCTTAGATTCCTGCTATTGAAAAAATAGATAGCAAGAGAACAAAGAAAAATTGGTAATAGGAGTAAATTAGAAAGTTGCTTAAAATTGCATACTCTATCTGTAAAATTAAAAGTAAAAGTTTAGTATCCCTTTAAGGATCAGTAAGGTTAATGAAAATGCATTGATGGTTTCTGAAATAAGTAGTTTACATTTAATTTAGTTTAAGGGATATTTAATTAGGCATAAAAAAATAAAATCTAATTTATTTATGTTGTTCATTATTGCTATAATTTAGCTTTGTAAATTGAGGTCTTCCCAATTAAAAGTGCAGAGTTTAGAATTATAATGGATATTTTAATGAAAAATAAATGATTTGTTCTCAGTCATTAGAGCATGTAATTTTATCACTATCGACCCAGTAAATCTGTATGTTTAACCCTGCAATAAGCAGCATTAGTCACCCCAGCTGTTCAACTAGCGCTGCTGATTGGCTCAGCACCAATTTCCTCTCAGAACCAGCAGTTCACTATGGCTCCCAAGTAGTACTAACCTTTTTGTGGGTGTTAAAAACATAGATTTGTTGTTTGCTTTGGTTACTCTGGAAAGGCTTTTATAAATGCTCCTAAGCAGAAGTGATACTATAAGGAAACCTAGGTTAAAACATGGAGGCACACATTTTTTATGAAGACCTAAAATTTACACATAATTGCTCAATATTTAAATAATGAATACAATTTACAAATATACATATGCATGTTAGTGTTTTGTGTCCCTTATTCTCAGAATATCAAAGCTAATAATAATATGCAAAACCAATGGCTCAATTAAATTCATATATATTTTAAAAAGTTTTATAAAGTTAGTCTGTATGTCTGTGGCAATGAACCACACTTAACCTCTGTGAGTTTTCAAATTGATTTTGCTGCATTGTTCTTAATATAACTTATTCACTTCATATTTTATGTTTATTTTATAACAGTATATCAAGGAAAATTAATTTTAAAGTCTTAAGCTTTGCTAAAGAACATACAAAATATAAGTCTAAAATAACAAAACCATTAATTTTTATTTTCTACTTTATTTCATTACAGTTTTTTCACCTTGTATAGACAATACTAGTATAGACAATACTAATCTAAGCAATCTAAGGAGCTTATAAACAGATTTTAATTTGTTTCTTGCTTCATTGACATATCTTACATTAAAAGCTGATTTAAAAATGTAGCTTTAATAAATCTTACCCAACATGTAAAACACTTATCCAATTTAAACCCAGAAAAAAAAGTAAGAAAATGAGCAATAGGAGAGAGAACAAATCAGAGCAATGTTAAACATAGGTGGGGTGAATCTCATAGGCAGGTAGTAAAGCAAACAGATCTCAGTTAAAACACGTATAACCAATAGGAAATTCCAAAAGTCCAGATAGTGTTAAAGGATTGAATAGTTTGAACCGACAAACAGGGAAATATGTGAGATCAGGGCAGGCAGTAGAGATTTGGGAGCAGTGAAATGCAGAGTCACTGGGCAGAATTAAGGGATCCAGTGAATGAGATACAGGGGCAAGACTTTTTTTTTTTTTTACAGTGACAGTTGCTATGAAAACCGAAAGGGACATGCAACCCAATTTTTTTCTTTTATGATTCAGATAGAAAATACAATAAAAAAAAAAGTTTCCACTTTACTTCTATTATAAAATGTGCTTTATTCTCGTTATTCTTTGTTGAAGAGACACCTAGGTAGATAGAGTGCAAATGCTTGAAGCACTACATAGCAGGAAGTAGTGGTGCCAACTACTGCTCTTGCTAATGTATAACATTGTTGCAAAACTTCTGCTTTATAGTGCTGCAGACACTTGCACATTCCTCCCTTTCAACAAAGGATAACAAGAAAACAAAGGAAATTTGATAATAGAAGTAAATTGAAAAAGTTGTTTAAAGTTAAAAGTTCTATCTGAATCTGTCCCTTGAAAGTGATTGTAAACTTTAACAAATTAAAGTCCAGTATCAAATAACACTTAAAACAGGGGCACTTTCATTCAGTTTACAATGATGTTTATTTTTTAAAATACTTAAACATAACGCTGATCCTCCGCCCGCATGTATGTGGTACATGTAAAGCGCGGTTAATAACCCGTAAGGGTCCCAAGACACTGCTCATTTTATCGACCTCGGAAGGATGAAAGGCTGAGTGGACCTCGCCAGGGGTCGAACCTGCAACCCTCGGGTTGCTACAGAGCTCAGCCACAGTGCATTAGTATGCTGAGCATCTGCTGCTTTCTTTAGCAGATCGATGACGAATTTGGCTTCGTCCAATCGCTGTGTGCCCCCTTTGGGGTCCAGCTCATGGGGCAACTCAACGATTGGAGGAAGTCGGATCGTCACCGATATGCTAATGAAAGCAGGAGATGTGGGCGGAGGATCATCCTTAAAAAAAATAAGCATCTTTGTAAACTTTAATGAATTAAAGTGCCCCTGTTTTTAAGAATATTGTTTGATACTGCGCTTTAATTCATTAATGTTTACAATCACTTTAAAGTAACCTTCTAGAATTAAATGTATATTTTGATATTATATATTTTTGCATGCAGTATTTCTCTTTTGAACCCATTTTATATTGGTTTTAATATTTAAAAACAGGTTCCAAGCAGTGAATCTTGTCTACATTTGATAACTAGGGTCTTCACAAAGCTACAACCATTCAACTGACTTATGTAAATAAAAGTTGGTTGTAAAAAAAGTTACATGAGGCCTGTTTCAAGTGAGGTATTTAAGTTCTACTATCCCCAAAAACTGACATTAAAATATTAAACTGGTCTGGAATGTTTTAAATTATCCTGCTTTAACCAACCTGCCATTAGATTTACATTATCTGTGTAGGTCAAATTGAAATGTGCATGAGTGTATTTCAATTTCATATAGAAGCATTTTTGCAATATTCTTCCATATGCAAAAATGTTTCTAGTAAAAGATATTAGTTTTTCAGTGAGATATGCACATATGCTGTGTGGGCCCGTGCTCGAATATTCATGCACAGAGCACTGCTGGTGGTGTGTATTGTGCCTGTAAAGCTACAAGCTACTGCTGACTCTCTGAGAAGGTGAAGTGTTTAAATTATGAAGCACAGGCCCTTAGAGCATATGTGTGTATGCCATTGAAAAACAGCAACTACCTTTACTAGAAGCATTTTTGATATCAGAAGTATACTGCAAAAATGCTCCTATTTAAAACTGAAATGCACCCATGCAATTTTGATTTTTCAATTTTTATTTATATAGCTTTAACTTAAAGTGATGGTAAAGTCATCTGTTGTGCAGTACATAATCCTTTTTCTTTTACCTTAACTAGCACATCGATGTGCTTATATAAATAAAAAACAATTTATTCACGCTGTAATGATGATTTTATTTCCCCTCCGTAGAGTTTTTTGAACAGCCTCTCTATAATTTTTTTACCGGTGCAGCTTTGATTGACAACGCTTTTAGCCAATCATCAGCTCACCATGAGCCCTATGTAAAATATGAACCGCACGCTCCCGACATCTTCTTCATATATAAAATAATTGTAAGTATTTTTTGCCCAAAAAATACTTACAATTATTTTATATATGAAGAGAGAAATTATTGATGGTAGAAATTAAAGCAAACATTGAAACATATAGACATCAAAAAATATCTGGCTGATGAGAGAAATGAAAGCAAACAGTGAATCATTACAAAAGGAATGATTTACTGTTTACTTACATCGGCTAAAACCAGGAGCTGAGTATTCTCAGATAGCAATGCGCAGTTAGCGTAAGAAGTGCGCATGCGCAGTAAGTAGCAAAGAGTTAGTGTAGATGTCGGGAGCGTGCGGTTCATATTTTACATAGGGCGCATGGTGAGCTGATGATTGGCTAAAAGCGTTGTCAATCAAAGCTGCACCGGTGAAAAAATTATAGAGAGGCTGTTTAAAAAACTCTACGGAGGGGAAATAAAATCATCATTACAGCGTGAATAAATTATTTTTTATTTATATAAGCACATCGATGTGCTAGTTAAGGTAAAAGAAAAAGGATTATGTACTGCACAACAGATGACTTTACCATCACTTTAAATGGATAGAAACTAGCCCATGTTTGTGCAAAACGCAATCCAAGAGGCTGATAGTTTATTGGTTTATAAAATGCTATTTCTTTTCAGCAAATAAAAAAAACAACACATTTTAAAGTGCCTTTTGGAGTCAACACATAGAAAACCACTCCACTATGTCCAGATTGTTCAAATAAAAAATGACACCTGCAGTTTTTTAAATATCATCAAAATATATAAAATATATTAAAGGGGCATACACCACCGTGTCATTAAAAGAGTTTTGGGTACTGTTGCAATAAACAAAAATGCCAGCTCATTGTGAAAGAATTACTGAATTAATTACATCTTCATTTTATCCCATCCACTTGCCTTATATATGTATATGTGTGTGTGTATATGTTTATATATATATATATATATATATATATATAATCACAGGAGTCTGACACATATGTAGATTAAATATTTTTTAAACATTTTTAAATCTAATTTCTACTTACTAACCATTGCTATAGATATAACAACCGACCAACTGCTAATGCTCTAAAAATCGCCAAATACTGTCACATAGCTCTGGTGTCTCTCTTGGCTGAGTCAACAGAAAGTGAAGGCAGCATGTGCAAAACAAGTCTTTTACACCTTTCAGTTTGAGTTGCTAAGCAACATACTATGACATGAACATTTTCTTCTAAAAATACAAAGTCACAGAAACATAAATAGGAGGGGGGTAAACATATCACCTTACATGATTTTCACATGCTTGTATAACAGCATAACTAAGTAGGAGAATCTGCAATCATAAGAGTAATATCAATACCATTCTCTATTTAGTATTTATATCTGTCAAGCATAGGTTTACACCATGTTGAATCAAAGCTCCACTCTTGTTGAGAGAAGAGGAGACAAGATTCCTAAACTTATAATGGAACATTGTTGTGATAATGAATGTAAACAAGGTTGGATTCATGTTTCATTTAAATAGACAATACTCTTCTAACCACTAGCTGATCATTCAGTCACAGTACATTCTCAGCAGTCACTGAATTCCCTGGAATTAAAGTACTATCTCTGGCACCTATCGCCAATAAACAAGAGAATGTTAATCCAATGTAATACTCAATTATTAACAGCAATTTAATATATATAATTTGCTGCTCATTTTACATTGGTGAAATGCAATGTATCATAAATTACGTGATGATAATAATATTATTATTAATATTAATAATAATAAGCTTAATAATAAGGTAATGATCATGATTTTGCTATTATTAATTATGATGATAATATTATTTGTACTAAAATATAGTAACATATTTACTTAAAGAGCACCACACAATAAATACATTTTAATTTAATGTTTAATGTTTAGATTAATATTTTCATATTTAATAATTAGCCACAAGAGATTAAGCATAAGGATTTAAAGAAATATATGTGTATATATGTATATATATATACATATATATATTGTGTATGTACTGTTGTTATATTTTGTGTTTGGCGTGCATATACACACACATACACACACTTGTATATATACAGTATATATATATATATATATATATATAAATATATATATATATATATATATAAAACTATAAATATATATATATATATATATATATATATATATATATATATATATATATATACAAACAGTATATATAATATTTACTAAATTATATATAAATATTACTTTCAGCTAAAGGACATGTTGTCTCTTTGTTGCATATAAAAGAACATTTTTTAAATGTATGATAGTTTTCTGTATTTTTTTTCTTTTTTTATAAAAAATAAAAAGAAGAATCTACTGCTATTGACCACCCATTACCATCCAGTGAGCTACTATTCCACAAACCAGTTGTGCACTTTCTGATGCTACCAAAATCCTATTTTATTTCCCTACAAAAACATGTTTTTAGCAATTTTACACAGTGCTCTTCTAAATGCATCTTTTTATGACCATTTAAATTCTCTATGATACCCACACCCAGGTGCAGGGAACAAAGTAGTTTGTTGTATATCGTTGAATTCTATAGCATTACACAGAGAGCCAATAAAAAGTCATTTAAATATGAAATTTACAAATCAGTTAAAACTTGGTATATAGTTAATGTTACATTGTTATATTTTTACAACTGCATACTTTCCAAAATATAAAAAAAAAGAGGATGTTTTTTTTATTTCAATACAAAAAAGTTAACAATTAAAGAGGCACTGAGGTCAAATTAAACTTTCATAATTCAGATACAGCATGTCATTTTAAACAACTTTCCAATGTATTTCTATTAACAAAAATGTGCACAGTCTTTTATATTTACACTTTGTAAGTCACCAGCTCCTACTGAGCATGTGCAAGAGTTCACAGACTATACGTATATGCATTTGTGATTGGCTGATGGCTGTCACATGCTACAGAAGGAGTGGAAATAGATATAACTTAAAAAAAAAAAATGTGAAAACCTTAACAAAATGTCTTCCATTGCAAGCGTTTTTTTAAGACATTTTAAATTAAAAAAAATAGTTTTTTTAAAAAAAAACTTATCATACGAATAACAATGATTTAAGCATATGTCTTTATTAATCTAGTATTTTGATCTCATTGTTTCTTTGTATTTGTTTTATGTAAGAATGGAAACAACATTGTATAGAAGAACAACAGCAAGTTGTGAGGTGCTGTTTTAGATAATATTAATGGATTAAATGATACTTGCATGAGAATGAGATCACACTGCTTTTTGTTGTGTCTGAGGGCTGAAAATCCCTGCCAAGTCATTTCTGAGTAAAGGTCTGCTTTATGTGTTAGACACATTATTAACACATTTGTGATGCTTGAATGGATGCAGGAAAGTTTTACTGTGTCTCCACACTTTCTAGTTCCATGTATTAGCATCCAAAACAGCTCATCAAAAACTAGTAGGAAATGTAATCATGCATAAGTGTATAGCTGTCTAATGTATTTGTTTGTAAAATACTTCCAGAATTTTCAAATGAACCTTTTTATGGAATTGTTTACAACAATTATGACACCCGCTAACTTCTTATAAACATTTTTTCCCATGCGGTTTCAGACATTCAAGTTCAAATTTTATTGAAGCCAATATAATAATACTTACAATCTTAAAGGGACATGAAACCCCCACAAAAATAGTTCATGCAATTTTAAACAACTTTGGAATTTATTTCTATTATCATTTTATCATGTTGGTTCATTCTTTTTGAATTGTTTGTTGAAAAGAATACCTAGATAGGTTTAAGAGCTGGTAACTAGACGTTGATTGGTTGCTGCACACATATTCATGATGTCAGTGTGTTAAGCTATCTCCCAGTAGTGCATTGTTGCTCCTTCAATAAAAAGTTACCAAGATAATAAAACTTAATTGATAAAAGATATAAATTGTTAAGTTGTTTAAAATTATAAGCTCTATTTGAATCATTAAATAAATTGTTTGGGTTTCATGTCCCTTTAATGTACATTTGTAATGTCAAAATGTGTGTTGTTTGTTTACTTGATCATTAAACCCTTTTAATTAGAAATCTTATTAAATAGGTCTAAATATGTTATACTGTATAATGTAAGTTGACTACTTAATTTAAGAGGAAAAACTACTCTCCAGTAAGAAAATTATTCTCTACATTTTTTAGTCCTTGGAACTGATTTATTGTGTAAGGTGGCTCCTAAAGTAATTAAGTCCCCCATGATAGCAGGACAATTTTCCCCTTCAAAAGCATTTGAATATAAAAAACTTCTACACTTATATGATACACTTTACAGGGGGGAAAATTAAAAACAGTTAAAAGAAATGTTACCAACATTTAATTGAACTGAATTAATATTATAGATAGATATATTTTAAAAGTGTGTACTAATGGACAGATTTAGACTTTCATCTAAATATGCTTGTTAATTAATTATTAATTATTATATGCTAATTATTGTTAATTAATTATTAATTGTTATATGCTTATTATTAATTATTAATTGTTCATTGTTATAAACCTTCTGGGTTTTTAAAGTAAGTAGACAATCATTTGGACAGTTTTCTAAAATATTTTAAAATAAGTAAGGAGGGGAAATTTGTGACAGCTTGATATGGCAACTAATTAACATATTGGGCTCCATTTACCAATCTGTTAGCGTAATACTGCCCACAAGCCATAATCAAGAGCAGGCAGATTCCCTAACTGGGAATTTATAATTGCACAAGCTCCTTTTCGTGCAATGCCCTCCACGCTCTTGTACAACCAATCCTACAAAAGCAGGGGCTGTCAATCACCCTGGTGCTACACAGGAGCTCCAAAGCTGCATTCACAGCTTGATAAATGGAGCTCATTGTGTGCATTGCTGTTATACCTGTTTGCCTTATGTCAACTAAAATGTACAATTAAACAGCGTTAAAAAGCGCTGAGCTAATAAGGGGGCGCAACACCTCTATATAATAGATATGAAGCTATACAGTGATAATACCTGTGTCCTATGTAGTAGTAGTTCACATCATCAAAATAAATAGCAATAGATTATTAGTCAAATCCTAGCTTCACAATTTGTATAATACAGTGACAATATACGTTCAAAATTATGTTGTAATAAATAATACCAATCCCTAAAAGGCTCTGTGTAAAAAGTCTCTTCAAATGCTCCAATGACACAAAGGATAAGTGGCATGAAAGAAACTCTGTGGCTGCTCGTCAGAATCAGATGAATTCCTGAAGAAAAGAAAAAATACAGAGGCGCCTCTAAGTGCAGTATCACCAAACAAGATCCAGTCAGCAACAAAGTATATGTAAATATACTCACATTTAGCAAAGCACACTATAGTGCAATTGGAACAGACCGAGACTTCTGAGCTGCTCGACTGACTCTGATCAGCGGTAACTCTCCCAAGAGGAATTCTGTTCTGTGTTCTCCCCGTAATACTCTGTGTTGAAACCGCTATTGGTAACTTTTCAGCAAGCTCCTACTTGCGGGGATAAAGGTACATGAAACAACGGATCCTCCAAACATCCACAAAGGCAGCGGTAGTACAGTTGTGCTCATAAGTTTACATACCCTGGCAGAATTTATGATTTCTTGGTAATTTTTCAGAGAATATGAATGGTAACACAAACAATTTTCTTTCACTCATGGTTAGTGTTTGGCTGAAGCCATTTATTATGGCTTCAGCCTTGCTTCTTTCATCCAGTGCTGTACTGACGATTCTGGATTCTAAGTCATAGGGAAAGCAAACAAATTGTCAAAGGATCTGCGGGAAAAGGTAATTGAACTGTATAAAACAGGAAAGGGATATAAAAAGACATCCAAGGAATTGAAAATACAAATCAGCAGTGTTTGAACTTTAATCAAGAAGTGGAAAATTAGGGGTTCTGTTGAAACCAAACCACGGTCAGGTAGACCAACAAAAATTTCAACCACAACTGCCAGGAAAATTGTTCGGGATGCAAAGACAAACCCACAAATAACTTCAGGTGAAATACAGGACATGCGGTGTGGCTGTTTCAAGATGCACAATAAGGAGGCACTTGAAAAAAAGATGGGCTGCATGGTCGAGTTGCCAGAAGTAAGCCATTACTTCTAAAATGCCACAAAGTAACCAGCTTACAATACGCCAAACAGCAAAGAGACAAGCCTCAAACCTTCTGGTACAAAGTCATTTGGAGTGATGAGACCAAAATTGAGCTTTTTGGCCACAACCATAAACACTACATTTGGAGAGGAGTCAACAAGGAAATGATGAAAGGTACACCATTCCTACTGTGAAACACAGAGGTGGATCTCTGATGGTTTGGGGATGTGTGAGCTACAAAGGCACAGGAAATTTGGTCAGAATTGATGGCATGATGTTATCAAACAGAATGCCTCATTTTCCACTTCTTGATTAGAGTTTGAACGCTGCTGATTGGCATTCTCAATTCCTTGGATATCTTTTTATATCCCTTTCCTGTTTTATACATTTCAACTACCTTTTTCCCACAGATCCTTTGACAATTCTTTTTCTTTCCCCATGACTCAGAATCCAGAAACGTCAGTGCAGCACTGGGTGAAAGATGCAAGGGTCTGTCAGGAGTCCAGAAACTCATTGACCTTTTATACACACACACACTAATTACAAGTAAACAGATCACAGGTTAGGATGGTTACCTTTAATAGCCATTCAAACCCCTTTGTGTCAAATTGTGTGTATGTTATCAGGCCAAAATCATCAGGGTATCTAAACTTTTGATCAGGGTTATTTGGGTAGTTGCTGTTGTCATTATGATTTAAAAAAGAGTAAGCACAGTTGATTGATAATAAATGGCTTCAGCCAAACACTAACCATGAGTGAAAGAAAAGATTTTGTGTTATCATTCATATTTTCTGAAAAATGGCCAAGAAATCATAAATGCTGCCAGGGTATGTAAACTTATGAGCACAACTGTATGTTTAAAATACTTTAATTTGAAACATATTTAAAAACAGTGATGCGTTTCTCTGCGTGCAACGCCGTTTCCGCAGACTGTGTATAACCACACTACCGCTGTCTATTTGAAAGGACAATAGCCAATCAATGATACCTTATTTTCAAACTCATGCCTCCTTGTATGACATCACACAGGTGCATAGTGTTCAGTTGTTGCCTCCTAATAGCTAGACCTCTTTCCTATTGCAAATACTAGTGTTTGATACAAAAAGGATACATTTATATTGTTACAAAATCGACATATTTGGCCTTGTTCGATAAAAATTAGCATTATATATCACCCACTTAGAGACATCTATATGCACACATATATACGATTGATATTATGTTTATAATAGTAACTGAAAGGGATAGTTAATATGGAGGATGTACGCTCTGATATATATATGTTTAAAACATGGTTTCATCTACATGATGATGTACTTTGCATATAGTTTCAGTTTGGAATTGAATGTAATGTTAAAATATACTAAGAAATGTTCATGTCGCTAAAGTATTAAGAATATACTATGCATATAGTTTTAGTTTCTAAGTGAACACAATGTTAATACACAAAATATGTCGATTTTGTAACAATATAAATGTATCCTTTTTATATCAAATACTAGTATTTGCAATAGGAAAAAGATTTAGCTATTAGGAGGCAACAGCTGAACACTATGCGCCTGTGTGATGTCATACAAGGAGGCGTGAGTTTGAAAATAAGGTGTCATTGATTGGCTATTGTCCTTTCAAATAGACAGCGGTAGTGTGGTTATACACAGTCTGAGAAAACGGTGCTGCACCCCGAGAAACGTGTCACTGTTTTTAAATATGTTTTAAATTAAAGTATTTTAAACATACTACCGCTGCCTTTGTGGATGTTTGGAGGATCCGTTGTTTCATGTACCTGTGTTCCCGCAAGTAGGCGTTTGCTGAAAAGTTACCAATAGTGGTTTCAACACGGAGTATTATGGGGAAATCACAGAACAGAATTCCTCTTGGGAGAGTTACCGCTGATCAGAGTCAGTCGAGTGGCTCAGAAGTCTCAAGCTGTTCCAATTGCACTATAGAGTGCTTTGCTAAATGTGAGTATATTTACATATACTTTGTTGCTGACTGGATCTTGTTTGGTGATACTGCACTTAGTGGCGCCTCTGTGTTTTTTCCTTTCTTCAGGAATTCATCTGAAAATTTACAATTTATTGAAAAGGAAAAAAGATGGAGCACATCAGTTTATACTTTGCACTATAGAGCATGAAATAGAGTATATTTTCTTCCTACTCTTTTACCCAAAACAGAACTCTTCCATTGCCACAAAGGATTCAGGGCTACATGATATTAAAATCATAGCTAGGCAGAAGGAGTGTAAACACTTGAAGTTGGATTATTAATTAGCAAAATATTTGCCCCTTCAGATAAATCCTTAATTTATACCATTGATGATAACCACATTCTTTAAAGATTTGGGTCTAAAGGTTTTAAGAACATTAGCCAATTATTAATTAAACAAACTAAGATGTCTCACTCTTTACAAGACTTACATAGAATGTATATAGTCTGTTACATAATACTTTCTGGGAGGATACTGTTTTAGAGAGAGTCAGCAACTTATTTAAAAACAGTGTATACTCTATCTCTTTGATTTACAATGAGTTAAAATATCATGATATCTCTAAGATGCTGCGTAAGATAATTACGTTCTTTGGAATCTGGAGGTAATGGACATGTTAATCAATAAAAGTATAGAGGTAGGTTAGAAAAGCTTTGCAGTCAGCTTACTTGAGATAAACTCATAAGATGCTTCAGAAAGCTTTTTATCAAACTACATATTTACAGTATATGACACCGGGCTTAAAGGGCCACTGTAAGTAAATATTTTCTATGCCTGTTACTAACTAACTACCCCAAATACGCTTTTTATCAATAGCATTTCATTAACATATCTCTACCGTATATTAGAAATCTTGTCTGCAAATTTAATTGTTTTCCAAACCCACTCCGTGGGTATCCTTTGCTCTGTACCAATCCGTTTACAATACCTAGGTTTCAAAATGGCGCTTTAAACACAAAGTTATTGGTTTAAGTATTTTGAACATGCAGTGCTGAAAATAGTGGGCAGGATAACGTGACATCATCGGCGAATGAAAGATATAACTTTTAGAACGTTATGATACTTTGTTTTGGAGAAAATATAGGTCAGTAGGTTTTAATTAATGTTTATTAACTTTAATATGTTAGTTGTTTAGCTTAAAAATTATAACAGAAAGTAATCCTTTAATAAACAAGTGCATGAGTAGCAATTATCTTCATCCAAGTATTGAGCACTTGTTTTTATCTTGTCCAAAAATACAGATGTATTGGATTAAGTATTTTAAACTTCAAAATTAAACGGACCCAAATAAAGCCATGCTTGGCTAAAAATATTTTCTTTTTCTCCAATTCCCCAGAGATGTAGGGATGAAAAAAAACCTCTCTGTTACTATTGTACTGTTAACTAAAAAATAAATTTTTAAATATTGGATTTGAAGTGTTCCCCAAGGCTTAGTTCTTGGAAGAGTACTTTATATAAACAACTAGATTCATATTATTCATTGAGCAAAGGGGACAGCAATAAACAGGTTATTCCATTTATTAACAAATGGGAATCTTTTTCTTTTTTTTAAAAAATCTCTCTTTATTTCTTTTATGGTAACAGCAACTTCAATTTCTATGAGCTTTTCAAATTCTTTTTTTTTCTGATATGATAATGTTTTGTGATTATATACTACATTCTGTTGGTACTTAGTTGAGAATCTGCTTCTATTGAGTATGGGGGTAATGAAACAATATTGATATAATTTACATTGTCTAACAATAACTTTATTCTATACTACTTCTATGTAAAAACATATGAGGAGAGACAATAATCTTGATAGACTTAATTTGTGGAATGTTTCATTTCATGTTGTTGATATGGTTTGTAAAAAAAAATGGACAATGGCAGGAGTGATGTGAGCATCCGTTTGAGTATTCTCTGTTGTTCTGTTATTATTGTATCATTAATGCAATGTACTTTTGTCTCATTTGGATCAGATAAAAGTAAAAAATAATGTAACCTTCCGAATCAGCCTTGACATGAAGTATGTTGTATTATATAACACAGTGGATCTTAGTACGGGACAACTTACTGTGTCTTGATTTTAGCACTTTATCTGCCCAATATGTTACAATAAAGAGTACAATACCTCAAATTCCTCTCAAAGATTGTTTTTGTCCCACTACAGACTGCTTTACTAAGGGCTGGGTGATCTAAAGATCTCTGTTGCTGGTGAGATTATTTAAGAATGCTCGCCAGTACTTAAAATTCACTGTTGAATGATTTAAAGGGACACTGAACCCAATTTTTTTCTAATTTACTCGTATTATCAAATTTTCTTCATTCTCTTGGTATCTTTATTTGAAAGGCAAGAATGTAAGTTTAGATGCCGGCCCATTTTTGGTGAACAACCTTGGATGTTCTTGCTGATTGGTGGATAAATTCATCCACCAATAAAAAAGTGCTGTCCAGAGTTCTGAACGGAAAAAAAAACTTAGATGCCTTCTTTTTCAAATAAAGATAGCAAGAGAACTAATAGG
Organism: Bombina bombina; assembly: GCF_027579735.1. Taxonomy (NCBI): domain Eukaryota; kingdom Metazoa; phylum Chordata; class Amphibia; order Anura; family Bombinatoridae; genus Bombina; species Bombina bombina. Next base: position 325,642,195 of record NC_069503.1, read on the forward strand.
AGTATAGAAAGTTGCTTAAAATTGCATGCTCTATCTGAATCACAAAATAAAAAAATTGGGTTCAGTGTCCCTTTAAAGCTTTTTTACCCTGAAACAGGGTGTCTCGCTAAGGGGTGTATCTGCATTTTTGTATAAGAAGGCGTTGCATACATTACAAATGTACACATGAAAATCGTAATTTTAAAAATCATACAAAATGAGTAATTGAACCATTCACACAAAAATACACAGGGATTTTTTTTATTTATTTTTAAGATGTATCAAACATTGAAGCAAAATTGTTCAATAAAACTTGTATTTGATCAAAAATGTAGAATTTATATGCAAATTACACAGGATTAAATCATATTAAATATACACAGCATAAATCGTAATTTACATACTCTGGGTGTGCAAAAATCACATAGGAATTCATAATTATATAAGTACAAAATAAAAATCGTAATTGTTGTTTTTTTTCGTAAACTGTGCTGAACATTGGCATTCTGTGAGCGTGCATGAAATTGTCTCTCAAATCCCAGCATAATTAGCTAAACATTTCCACACTACAGATCAATTTTTTCTCACTACTCAAAAGGTGGAAAGCTTTTATCAAAATACTCAGAACACTAATTACTCTGAAAGGAACACCTATGCATATGAAAATAACTGCGATTTTAAGGTACAGTGCACTGAAAATAGCGTATGTTGATTTATATTAGGCGCAATATTAAAGTTGAAACATATGCCAGTTTCTTCCTGTGTACCTCGTCCTCCATTGCAAACTTTTACACAGCAAAAATCTCTCATTATTTCTATGGGAGTCTGCAACGCCACTAGCAGGGACAGCTAATTGATCATCAGGCCCTCTTAAAGCTAAAAATGTAACATCTGCTGGAACATTATTAGTAAATCATTTCTAAGTTTAATATTGGATACAATTAAACTTTTAACTTCTATCTGCCTCTCACCAAATGGTAATCATAAATTTAAATTGGTTTAAAGCTGTCAAATGAAAGGGGGGATGTACTGATATGTTAGGATTTAATTTAATTATCAATTGGAAATATTGGATTGTTTTACTATTTTTTTATTTTTTTGGCAAAACAAAATTCAGAGTTATTTCATTTAATTTATTTTAAGGGATACACCGAAATAAAGTTTACATTGATTACATTTTCATCTCTACTTAGTCTGTATTAATATACTAATCAAGCACTAAAATATATTATATTTAATATGATGAGTAACTTATTTTCTAACTGGATTCAAATGTTAGTCAGCTATTTTGTTGCATTTGTAATATCACCCATCACAACTGACTTGCAAAATATAAGTTGTTATTAAACAAAAATTGCTGAACTGATTTAACTATAGCAGTCGGCTATCCATAAAAACCCAACTTGCAACCTATTTGTAAAATGCAGCTAAATTTAAATCTAAACTTGGAGACTTAACCCTTTAAGGACACAGCTTTCAGTTTGCTCAATTGTTTTATGACAGAAAAATTCCGTCATATGTCCTTAAGAGGTTAAAAATCCATACACTGCACAAGCCAGCTTGTTGTATTTAGAGCTTAAACCCCTAATTAAAGGAATTCTCTGTTATAAAATATTTAGATAACAATATTTTTTTTATCAAATTGCAATACCTTTCATGTATTGAGATGCAGCCCATTTTGACACAAATATTTATAAGCAATGCTACTGGCAGCCACAGGGTTAATTTTAAGGAAGGTTGGCTGCTGTTTAACAGTAGTTTGTCTGCCATAAAATTAACACTTTAGCTGTCAATAGCAGTTGTTATATATTTAACCTGAATATTTTTTTATATTTTTAAACTGGTTTTGCACTGAATAAACTTGGTGCAAAGTGGTTAAAAAAACATCAACAACAAACTAACAACTAAAATTAAATTTAGAAAACCTTAGCTCACTTCAAAACTGGGTAAAGTTAGTTGAATTTTAAAACCATTGATTATTTTAAAACAAATTTGACATAAAACAGCCACATTTGGGTGACTTCAACCTAATTTTTCAAGCTAATTGTTTTTAAAAATCAGATAGACACTTCACAGGAAATACCCCTTTGAGATTACTGGATTGGTGATTAAGGGAAAGCAAAAAAAAAAAAAATAATGATACTAAAAAACAGGCTTGAATAATAATATACTAATGAAAGGCAACCATCTTAGAAAAAACAACAGCTGACCATTTATATGTCAAAGCATATCTGAAGACAATTACATAAAACAACAGTACAGTACATATGTGTGAGTGACTGACCTGTACATAGTATGTGTGTAGTGTTCATGCATTGCTTGATGGAATGTGAACTAGAAAGTACTAACTGCAATAAATACCTAAATACAAATAAAAATCTTATGCTACTTTAATAAATGAATGCATCTACTTAATGAAAGGGGTGACATTTAATTAAGAGAAGATTCAAAACAGGGTCAAATGACCACATTTCTTACAGTTCAGTATTACAGAGGAAGTTCCAGAAGCAGAAGTATCCTTCTTAGCCTGAGGACTTGAATTTCACATATACTTAGGGCTCCATGTACTAAGCAGTCAATTCATCCGTCATTGTAGACGCAGATAAACTCGCCGTTACTCGCCGCGGGCGAAATGGTGTCCGCTGTCACTATGTACTAATAATCCCCCAATAAATAGACAAGTCTAGCCCGCCGCGAGCAGTGGCGGATTATTGATAAATTTGACGCCTCGCTCGCCGCGACTAAGCTGATGTACTTAACTTTCAGTTGAATTGTCTGGCCAATTATTAACACGTGACATGCAAGGTGTCACGAACATCATAGTAGTCGCGGGAATAGAATTTTGCTCCTATAAAAGTTCAACTTATCTAAACAACTTTATTATTGTTCAAAATTTTTTGAAGAGTGATAACAGAGCGTTATTTTTGTAATATTTATTTACAATTTGGATATGGCTTCATCTGGATATGATAATATATAAATATTAATATAAAAATAATTATAAAGATTGACAACTATACAATACAAATTTAAAATATAGATTACTCTTTAATTACAGTCAACAAATTGGGCGCAATTTATGTACATGGAAATGAGAGACAAATTAGACGCCAGTTATGCTGTAAGTACAATGCTGATATTACTGCCTTTTATATATGTCTAGACTGGCGTCTAGATTGACTTTCCTATTGTTTTGTACCTTGCCCGCCACCTAAAAGGTGGCGAGGCAAAAATAACGAGGTGGGAGCGGAAATTATAGCGAGCGGACAAATAGATTTTTTAGTACATTCGTTTTTGGCGAGTTGGTGGTCAAATGTGTCTAATTACAGTGAAAAATGGAGAGATAGAGAGGTTTGGCGGATAAGTACGCTTGCAATTTTAAAGATGCGAGTTTTAACATAATTGACGGCTTTGTACATATCAGTTTGCGAGTTTTGACGCGAGATTTGTTGCGGGTAGCTCGCTGACTGCTTAGTACATGGAGCGCTAACACTAGGAGAAACACAACACAGTGAAAGGCACCCACTTGCTAAAATACTAAATTAGCAGCCTGATGGTCCCTTAATAAAATAAAGATAAAATACGGGTGGTGCAGAAAACATATTGCACATTAATTATTGGTGAACTTGGCACTGAGCAGATTTAAAAGAAAAAAAAAAAAAAGAAAAAAAAAAGCTAGGTATGTTCTGTACTTACCACATCATAAAGAGTTGATGGCAGCAATGGTATGTAGTAGTAAAAGAGAACTTACATTTGCACTTGTGCACATACAAGATATACCGTGTTACCATTACCTTGCTTCTTATATCTGCCTGCTAACACTAGGTTCAACTAGTTGAGGAGTGGGTGGGGTCATTTACAATATCATAATTATGCAAAAGGGGGTGAAAAGTATTATTTTATCTTTCATTAATCTAGGTAAGGAGACCAGGAATTAAGCACATTATACTGAGGATAAAGCTTCATATAGTTGAACTGTCCAATAAGTTTTTTTTTTTTGTTGTTGAATCAAATAGTGCAAATCCATGAACAAATTGAATGTTATGATTTAGTTAAAGATTAAAATAATAAATCAAATAAGCATGTGATACATTTGATTAAAATATAAATTTTCGTCAATATATAAGGAAATGTGTGTGTGTTTTATAGATAAATGGATAGATAGAAAGATAGGTAGATTTCCACTTACGAAAATAGAAATATGATCACAATGTGTTGTTAATTTAAATTAATGTAACAAAATAATTAATTTAACTAAATGTCACAACCTGTTGCTTACTTTTATTTTTAATGTTGAGCTTAAAGAGTCTTTAGTATTAGCCATGTGTGCACGTAGAGGTCAGTTCATGGAATAGTACAGTATGTTTCATTAAATTGAGATCACTAATAATTTTTACTTATAGTACACCAATGTTTTAATAGCACTGGTGCTGGATACATCTTAAACAAGTACAGAGGATAGTGAGTGATCGTTACAAACCAGTTATTTGAGATGGGTGGATGATCTTGCACCTTAGCAACCTCACTTATAGTAACAAGCAGGTTCATTTGGACCAAGTCTTCAACTTCTCATCTTTCCCTTCTCATAGAGAAGAGAAGGAATCTAAGCCAAAGGCTGGGGCAAAATACTGGATCAGATCCTAAGTGTATACATAATATGCTTTTAACAACAGATTTGAGAATACTACCACCTAAGTAAAGGTGATAATTGCTGGCAAAGTAATTTTAATTAAAAAAAATGTGCTCAAACTATTATTTTCTGATTCTGAATGTTTTTGTGCCTCCAATAAATTACTCTAGCCAATTCATTTGCTTTGGAATCTTAAAAATATCAGTATCGTTACTACATTATGAAGATGGTAAAGTTGACCCTTAAAGATATATAGTTACCATTTATATATTTATAAATAATGTTATAGAGCACCATGTACTTTATTTACTTTAATTACATAATTTTTTTTTATAGGTTTTTTTTTTATTTTATTGATTGTTTTCAAATTGCACACCTTAATTCTCATCATTTGTTGATGTATCACACCCCTGCTTAATATCCTCTGTTGGATCTATTAATGCAAATCAAGTGCACATATCTTAAATTTTTTATTAACATTTGCATAAAATTTAAAGCATATTCAAAGCAAACCAGAAATTTTCTATGCCAAATATTATATTAGCATTTGATTCTAAAATAAGTTACATCATAATTTGCTGTCACCATCAGTTGGGATTTTCTGTAAATATAATAATTTTTAAGTCTGTTTATTGCATTTTCATAAATGCCTTTTTTTATTCTGCATTTTTCAGCAATCTTTTTTCCGTACGGCTCAGAAACAGTATTGTGTTTTTTTGCTATGTATTTGTAGGCACTTTTCCTGTTTGTAATACAGATGTAGAAAATATTCTGTACTGCTTTCTATAAAACTATTTTGCTAACACTGCTGGTAAACTGAAAACGTATATGGGTAAGATAAAATAGGGTATTATACCAGGAGCAACATTTAACAACTTATAAAAATGTTAAATTAAAAAACTGTGAAAAGCATGTGTGCTTATGTATATGCGTAAAAAATATATTTAGGATAAAAAATGACAAAAGATCACCAGCTTACATATATAGTCAGGCCATGCGCACTCATATAGACTGCTTTATATAAAAATATTTTAAGTATTAGTGATACTGTAAAGAGACATTCTAGTAAAAATATGTATGCCCAGCACTACAGAATTTTATGGCGCTGTACAAATAAATGATAATAATAATAATGGTCTAATTCGTCCAGTAAAAGAGTTAAACACATAGTTTAAAACAGGAACAGCTAGTAAGCCAATCAACAATGGCAGTTGCACAGCATTTGCAATAAGCTCAGTAACTGCAGCTCTCATGCCTTCGAGCAGGAACTTTAACGATATTTATCATTGATAGTGAAATATGATGTGTCCTGACTCCTAACAAATAAGAGCATTCATTCATATTCATATATAGTGTCCATTTAAGGGACAAACATTAGACATTTAATCTAAATAATTGAAGCTAATTATGTGAAGACATTTGAAATATAATTCATTTTATCATCAAAATGAATAACATTTCTTTATGTCGTTTGATTAAAACGGTTATTTCTATTAAGTAAATTTTTGCTTCGTATATCGATTATGTTGAGATTTCCTAGAATCCATTTTACTGTTTTGAGTTAAGTTTTGTCTTCTACAATTGTGTTTGCTTGAATGGCAATGATCAATTATTATGTCATATGTCTCCAACCTATTGTAAAGTCTAATAAATATTTATTTTGTGTGTGTGTGCATATATATATATATATATATATACAGTGTATATATATATATATATATAGTCCTGCTGAGTGCATCCCTATATTTGCTTGTTATTTTATATATATATATATATATATATATATATATATATTCATGGGGATAAAAATCTGTGTTAGAAATCATATTGTTTTATTTCATTTCTATGTGCTTTACGTATTTAAAAAAAATGGCAAGTCAAAAGGCCTTAATGAAGTTAATGTGAACTGAAAGAAAATTAACTTTAACAACTCTGATTAACTTTAATGAAAGCCCCAAAATCCTTCCTTGACCACAATGATGCAACATGCAGCTCCAACACCTTTGTAAATTGCCAAAAGCCCCTTTGTAAATTGCTCTCTATTTTACAGCTATCAGCATGACCAAAAAAAACAAATATCATCAATAATGGAAACTCAGACTATGAGGCTGATTTATCAAAATCTTGCGGACATTGCAGGGGTATCAATCAACCCAATCATACACGATCGGGTGGATTGATGTCCGCATCCTCAGAGGCGGCAGACCAGTTATGAAGCAGCGGTCTTAAGACCGCTGCTTCATAACTGCTGTTTCCGGCGAGTCTGAAGGCTTGAGCGGAAACAGGGGCATCAGAGGTCATTCAGCCCTTGATAAATCGGCCCCTATATTGGAATAATCAAAAGTATTAATGTTATTGTTATCTTTAGTTAGTAGCAAAGTATCCCTTAACAACTGCCAGCATCTGCAATAGTATATATGATAATAGACTACAATAAATTTAAACATGTTTAAAAATTACATCATTTTAAAATCTTAAAACTTAATTTATCTACAAACACCAACATTTAGCAATGGGTTGAAATACCACCCCTCTTTTAAAGTTGACTTCTTATAGATAAAATATTGTTACCTTTCTACGTTATCCTTCATGTGTCTATACATCAAATCAAATAATTGAATAATTATAAAACCACTAATACTGCATAAAACAAGTAATTGGCTCTCCTTTAAAAAAATATAAAAATACCATTATATGTGCCTTAACTCCATAAACCAAATATTTTATTTCACTCCAAATATGTTTCTGGTATATTATTGAAGATTTTAATCACACCTGCAAAGTTGCTGACATTTTTATTTAAATGCATCTAATTAATGACCAAAAGGATTTATTCTGCACTTGAAATATTTTGTAAATACATGGTGTTAAAGTTTTAATAGCTACACTTCTATTCAGAGGATGCACACATATTTTTTATAAATCAAACAATTATAACTTAGTAATCAAAACTCTGTTTTATAAGTTTTAACTTTATATAAATCAAAATATATACTATTAAAAAAAAAAAAATCTACCAATCTATATTTGAATTTTACAGGCACTCATATTAAATGATCAGTATTTTCTTAACTGCTTGCTATGTCAAAATATTTGCATAACGTCTTGAATTCCCAAAGCCTAAATTATGAAGTACAACTGCCTGAGTTAATAAGACGCTCACTGTAGTTACAATTCCATAAAGGCTTGTGTTTGCAGCAAATATTGTTTCTAATGACTGGAAGTTACAAATGTAAGACATAGAGGCCTTTAAAATGATTTTGGCAGATACTGAATAATATGGTTGCATAACATTTACACTGTACAAGGTTCTGTCAATATGACAACACATGAAAATATTTTTTTAGAACTAGTTAAAATATTAAATTACTAATGAAACAACAGATTTAATAGATGCCGTCAACATAATTAGGGCAGTAATATAAAATACCTATTAGATAACATCATTTGAAAGTGCATGATTTGAAGTTGTGGTCTTATAAATCATTCAATAGTTTCCAAAGCTAACATGTAAAAAAAATCCAGTAAAAATTATATTTAGAACATCAGTTGTTTTGGCATTACAATTAAAGAATCTTCCCCAATAAAAACTAAAAACGCATGCAGCAAAAATCATTTGTACTATTTGTATGTGTCACATAACATAGACTATGGAATTCAAAACAAGATATTTATTTGTTTTAAGTAAATATTACATGAAAGTATATATTATAAGATACACTACCAAATATGTTTTGTTACATGATTTAAAGAAACAGGAAGTCATGCATTATATTTAGTTCACTATCTACAATCCAAAACTCTTTATGTTAAATAAGGACTCAATTATTGTTTGTATAATTCTTATAAAAGCACATATTTTTATGTTAACTTGACCCTGAGCCCTTGTCAAACAAAGGTTGTAACCCCCAAACCATTAAATATAATGGGGAACGTACTCCCTGCTGATCATTGCCAAGAGAATAGGCACCAACTGAAGTGCTGATCACACAAGTTGCTGCAACATTACAATTGTCTCACATACTTTTTTTCAATAGGGTGTATATTTTGAAAAAAATATTTTCATTAGATACGCTAATTTTAAAATCAATTAAACAAATGTTTTTGTTTTATACCAAAATATACTTTAATTTCTGGAAAAAAATAAGACAAAAGATTAATGCTGACATTCTATGTAGCTTCTCCCGTTAACATGAAAATGAGTTTTATTTGTATGAAGTAACGGTAAACTGGAATCTGCAAAACAGGAAGAGATTTCACAGGAAGTCAAGTTTGTTATTAAACACACAGGTAATGCACAGATGTGTTCTGCATTACTGTACTTTGTATGTATAATACAACACATATTTTTTTCCTTTAAAGAAACCACCTACAAAAGAATATAAATTGTATGTCACCTAATTATATTCCAACACAGAAACAAGCTATGTTTAGAAGTTGTGATATGATCCCACAACACAAAAACAAAAACTAGTAGCAAAAATGGTACTCAAATGAAAGAAATACAACGCTTTTCTTTAATTTTAAAGATAAGGTTGTTAATTGTTATGAAAAAAAACTACTTATATTCTGAATGGTCATTAGATAGCTCTAAAAAAAATGTGTGCAAGTAATGCTAAAATAACTCATTTATGGCATACAAATATTTGGAGAAAAATTAGTTGCTTTTTAGAATTGTGTTTCGTTAGACCCTACACCTCACCACCTTCTGATTGCTCACTCTAAATATACAGAAGAATTTTTAGAAAAGTTTTTCCCTCAGAAAACACAACACAGAGGTAAACTCTATCAATGCATCTTTGCTTCAGAATTGGTACATTTATTAGTACACTCATATTCCTCAATAACTAATTTAATAGTCTTGTAAAAAGTTTTAGGAAAAAAAATATATTCCATAAGCAATGTCTCCTCAAATCTTTTATATTAAAAAAAATGCCAATATATTTTTTATAAATATAAATATGATGTATATATTTCTAGATATCTCAAATTGTAGTTCACAGGCTATTTTATTAATAAAAAAGATATCAAATGGCATATTATCCATTTCTTATGCAGGGACACTGATATATGATACTGATGTATTTTTTCCTGTTGACATTTCTAGTTTACTTATAATTGTGTGTATATGTATTGTATCATTTAATTGCACAATTGATTTGTTCTTTTTGTATTACAAGTATGTTTAAACAAAGATACATTTTTTAATTTATTGCAACATTGCAAAGCACACTAATATTTAGCAAGCAAAGTTCAATTACTCATTAAGTCCTTCATTTTTTGTTTTTCAATTGAGATACCGATAAATGTCTACCTTTTTAGCCTTCACGGGTGACAACAATATATTTTATAATAAACTAATCACTAAGCAGCAAGAGCACGATAAAATAATGTAGAGCAAAATGTTTTCAGCTTCGCATGATAAAATAATGTAGAGCAAAATGTTTTCAACTTCTAAAACATTACTTAATTGACTTCAATATGCTTTTTGATTTATTTTAAACATTGATATGCTATTGCAACACTTAAAATAAAGCTTAACTGTATACATTTACTGCAGTTTGCTTGTTTGTTATTCACCATGATTTAAATACACCTCATAAGTTATTCTACATAGTATATGAATTGGACTCTTTTTGAGGAATCAGCTTTTTTACATTCATAAGTACACTTTTTGTTATTCTGTATAGTACTTTCGATATAGTATATACAGTATTTTTGATGAATTTTTCCACAATAAATATATAAAAACTTTATTAATCTCACCAGTTAGAAGAAATATGTAATACATATACATTTCTCATATCTGAGCTTTAACTATTCAACTATTAAGATGTTAATTTTCTGTCATATCACACCTTCATGAATAGTAATATATTTTGACAATGAAATACAAATTACAGACGTGATCATGATACTTTCTGCATCTTTCTGTCACACTATTAGATGATGTAATACAGTTGAATCTGGCAACCGATCCCAAAACTATTAAAACCATTTAATAGAACTATGATAAACTATATACAGTATATTCAATAATACACAATACAGAAATGTACAACCTACATACCATTTCACACAGTTGTATATGGAGAGCTTATTTCTTCATGCTTCTAAAACTCCTACTTGTTTATAAATGCAAAACTAGTTTGCATTTTCATATAATGGAATTAATTATATTTTGTAAGCTAAAAAGTTTAATTTTTTTAGCTACAGTGGGCATCATTATTGCTGCATTTACTGGGTCAAATCTTTGATTTACTATTTTTTCCTTTGGAATTCTGTGCTTAAATTAGTATTTCTGAAGATGTATTTAAGTTCACATCCGTGTTTCTGACAGCCACGTCAAAGTTCAATTATTACTGTGGCAACCTAAAAACATTTAAACAACACAGTACACAGACTGACAAACAATAATGGGGGATAAATATATGAATATATATATATGTGTGTGTATTCACATCTGTATACATATATATATATATATATATATATTCAGTATATATATATATACTGTATATATATATATATATATTTGTATATGTATGTGTATGTATTTAATATATATCCTCTTAGACTATTTTACACAGTGACTAGTGAAATCAGTATGTTTTCTATTAATCTTATTTATTTTACTAATGAGGTTAATATTCATAGACTGCTATAATGTCTATTGTGATGTATTATATGTATTTTTATATGTTTTTGCAATGTAAACATCCAATTAATGACAATATGTTTTGCAAAAGAAACTAAATGATTAAAATAGGTCTACATATTAATATTTTTATTTAATATTAACCATACGTTGCTTTGCATATTTTATTTGGTGAGATACCATGCAGTTGAATAATAAAACACATAGTGCTATGCTTATGTCTAAACTGCAGGTACATACATATATAAAATATGTCACACATTTACCAAGTTATTCTCATAATGAATTTGACTTGAAGTGATGCTTTCTAACCTGTAAAAGGTAGTGTAAACTATGTTCAAATATAAGTAAGATACTAGTTTCATTTGGCTACTTAAATTAATAGACAGGCGGCTATATCTCTATGTCAGGTAAGGCTTCTGATAAAGAGAGCTTTAAACATTGGACACCACAATTTACTTAAAAAAAAAGAAAAAAAGAAAAAAAAATTCTAATCACCATACATACTTTGAAACAAAAGTATTTCCTTAGAATTATGACTAACAATACACTATGCTCGGCCTGTAATTCTCAGGAAATAGTTAAAAGAATTAAGAACTCCAAAAATTATTGCAGCTGTGACATTCTGATGTCATATTTGTAGGTGGTTGTCCTATATTTTTTTCTGCTCTAGCAACTGATATTTCTGTCTCTGTTTTCCATAATATGTTATACCATATCACAATGCCACACATATATGGTAGTAACAATAATAATCATCATCAGGGTTGGTCCGCTTAGTTTTAGACTAGTCAGCAATTATAGCAGAAAGTAAGAAGTTTGGTTTTCTTGTAAACACGAGTCATTTTGCTCGTAATAATAATCATTATGATTTAGATTTATTCACAATTCCCCCCCCCCCCCCTAAATTGGTCTGCATTACATTGTTGTACCAGACATGATAAAATGCCTTCAAAATGATCACAATCATTTTGGTGGTAAAGTAATGTGTATTTAGTTACCATATCTACAATATAATTTGAGGAAGACTAGTTGTGTATCTTATCTAACAGTTTAAATCTTGTCTAAATATTTTTTATTGATTATATAACCTAATTTTCATCAGCTGATTTTGATATTATTAAGTTATTTAAAGGTAAAAATATTGAAATGCTGTATTGTGTAAGAGATTAATTATTTGTGGTATTGTATTATTAACTCCTAATTAAATCAGACGTATAGGCACCTGTTGTGACTTTTACGTTTGAACACAAAAACATCTTTACTTGGAACTATATACATAAATAGTATACTATAAAATACATCTATATTAAATATATTTAAAATGGGAAAAATATTTATTATAGAGAATATATTTATTCATTGTTCCCATTGTATTTGTTATTTTCAAGCAATATATTTGATAGACAGACACATTACTATTGTAAATCTCTCAGTAGCAGCTAAAAAAGAGGAAACCAAAAAATAGAAGTATAATAAAATTTATGGAACTTCACAAGTTTTCCCTTTTTCAACCAATATAATACACAAAATAAAACATGTAAATCATATACTTGATCCTAAGTTTTGAAATCCAAATTAATACTTTAAGAACTAGTAAGAAATAAAAAAATAGACGAGTAAGAAATTAGACATTTTCCTTTAATTAAAGGGACACTGAACTCAAATTTTTTTCTTTCGTTATTCAGATAGAGCATGCAATTTTAAGCAACTTTCTAATTTACTCCTATTATCATTTTTTCTTCATTCACTTGCTATCTTTATTTGAAAAAGAAGGCATCTAAGCTTCTTTTTTTGTTCAGAACTCTGGACAGCACTTTTTTTTATTGGTGGATGAATTTATCCACCAATCAGCAAGAACAACCCAGGTTATTCACCAAAAATGGGCAGGCATCTAAACTTACATTCTTGCATTTCAAATAAAGATACAGAGAGAATGAAGAAACATTGATAATAGGAGTAAATTAGAAAGTTGCTTAAAATGTCATGCTCTATCTGAATCACGAAAGAAAAAAAATTGGGGTTAGTGTCCCTTTAAGAGTGGACCAGTAACTTTCATTTTGTGGCTAGCAACTTTTTTTCCTCTTATACCTAGACATCTATCTATCTATCTATCTATCTATCTATCTATTATATCATCTATCTATCTATCTATCTATCTATCTATCTATCATCTATCTATCTATCTATCTATCTATCTATCTATCTATCATCTATCTATCTATCCATCTATCTATCTATCTATCTATCATCTATCTATCTACATACATTAACCATAAACAAACTTATTCATGTACATGTCCCTCAGTGGTATTTTAGTTGTGTGCACATTTATGATACAGTGTTAGTTACCCTGCCCAATTTAATTATAATTTGTAGAATTAATTAAAAAAGAATTCAAACTTGTTTTTACTAGTAATGTAAAAGCAATCACAGACATACCATGTTTTACATATAATGCTAGCACAGTGACTACATCTGTATGAAAGTTACATAAGCGAGTTAATTATATTCATAAAATTTAGATGACTTTTAAAAAAAACAAAAAAAAACAATGGTCATTAATGTTATCCAATGTGTAACGTTTTAAAATAAATGTTTATACACACATACATTCTGAGAATATTAAATATAATCACACAGCTAATAAAAACATTTATTTGGAGCAATGTCTAGATTAATAATGAAAACATTGAAGCTATGTAAAATGAATGTGAAAATATTCTTACCTGAGCTGTCACTTTTTCGTTTACCTGCCCTCTTCTCTGCTTCAGCAGGGGAAAGGGTCTGCCTGCCATAATCCCCTGTCACACATGATGCGCCAGTGGAGTTGTTGGTGCCCAAGCTAGATGTGTTGGGACACAAAATAGGGGGACTGTTTCCTAAGTCTGGAGGTCCAGATTCCTGCTGAAGGCAAAGACTATGCCTTGAGGAGGCAGGTGGAGATGACATCTGAGGAATGTGCCAATTAGGTTGCAAAGTTTGGTGCTGTTGCTGATGGTGGTGATGGTGATGGTGGTGGTGGTGATGCCCTCTGTGATGCTGGCTTCCAAACATGCCCTCCTCATTTGGATAACCAGCTATTATGCAGGAAGATGAAGATGTAGTCAGGTCAGGATAGGACATGTGGTCTGATCTTCCATGGAGTGCAAGGGAAGATTGGGTAAAGGGGTGCAAGCCTTGGGATGTGGCATGAGGGCTGCGCAGGCAGCCAAATAATGTGTGTTCCATGGCATGCAAGTTTCAAGTTGTAGGCAGGAAAATTTGAAAGGTTTAAACTCCACAACGCTGTCACTTTTCACTGTAAAATGATATTTTTCCCAGTAACGACACACTTAAAAGTACAGATCAGATAATCCAGGTCTTCAGCCTGGTGGCCTGTCTCCTTTGCTTAAACAGTGTATAGTGCTTAAGATGAGCTTTTGCAGAGCTACTCAGATGTCAAGAGTAGGAGAGGTTAAAGCCAACAGAAGGTGGTCCCTAGGAGCTGCTTTAAGGGGGAAACAGCTAACAGAGGATATAAATAGTGTGTAATGTGAGCTGGGGGCTGGCTTAGCAACACAGCACTGACCAAAAAACTTTAGCAGTCACAGATCTTTGTAATTTGCAACTGCATCTTTACGTTATACTTTAGAGTTCCACAGAGTTATTGCAATCATTAAAAGGATTATAAAATGACAGAGTGCTTAGATCGGGTATCAGTACACAGGTGAAGGTAGCCAGTTACGTCTGGCTTGTGCATTGCCTTTAATTATCACATGTTGCATAAATCATTTCAGTTTAGTGCACTTGTTTATATGTCCACTTTAATGTGGGCACAGCACACAACTAACAAAGCAACATTTACATTTAGATTTTATTAGATAATTATAATTACTTTTCTAGTTTGGGACATTCTACTTTAAGTGTTAATAAGGTCACAGATGCAATTCAGTGTAAGATTTTAAAGGAGAACTTATCTCACTAAAAAAACAAAATGATTTGTGCAGCCGCTTCACTCACCTCTCTAAACTTTAGTGAATATGTTGCACACAATAAAAAAAAAGTAGTGAAGCTGGTAAGTCTCCTTAGTGAATTTTGCCCATTGACTAAAGTGAAAAAAAAGACTGTTTAGCTAATGAATATTAGTCAATATAGGATATAGTTTCCGGATGTAATGATAAGAGTGCATGGGAGAATAACAATTTGAAATATTTTACTTGGTGATACCTCTACATTCTTAGTGAATATAGGCTAGTGCTATACTTTTACCATAAAGAATATATCATCGCTGATCTGTAATAAAACATGTAAATAATTTAGTTTAGAATTTTCAGACATTTAAAGGGACGGTAAACACCTTGAGATTTTTTATAAAAAATGTTTAGTTATGTGTAGTAAAACAGTGACATAACAGAGGTGTGACATAACAAAAGAGTGACAAATTGCAGATGAATTTCAAAAGAGTGACATGAATATTACTGTAACAAAAGAGTGACATAGTAGTGACAAATATGTAAAATGATCATGATAGTCTTAAAAGGACAGAGATTAAGAGAGCAAGGTAATTTTAAAGGGGCTATGGGTTAAGGGGTCTGGTATTCTTACATGTGAATACGGTAGTCTTAAAAGGGCAGGGTGTCAGTTAGTTTTCAAGAGGTGGGGTGTTAGTGGGTCAGAAAGTCTTAAAGGGTAAGGGAAAGGGTAAGGGTATGCGTTATTCTTAAAAAGTCAGGATGTATCGTTATTGATAGTTTGATAGGGGTAGCATGTAGATAGTCTTAAAGGAACTTGGGTTTGAGCGGGTAAGATAGAAGATAGATATACTTAGGTAGCCTTAAAGGGGCA
Organism: Bombina bombina; assembly: GCF_027579735.1. Lineage (NCBI taxonomy): Eukaryota > Metazoa > Chordata > Amphibia > Anura > Bombinatoridae > Bombina > Bombina bombina. The sequence goes on from NC_069503.1 coordinate 325,658,289, forward strand.
GTGGCAGGGGTACACAGTCCAAAAGGAGTAGCAAGTAGCAAGTTAGACTTAAAATGGCTTGACTAGACTAATAAAAAGTGTTAAAAGGAGTAGGTGAATAGTCTTAAAGGGGTTGAAGGGGTAAGGGGGTCAGGTAGTCTTAAAATGGGCAGGGAGTAAATAGTCTTAAAGGGGTAGGGCATCAAGAGGTGGGTAGTCTTAAATGGACAGGGGGTAGATATTCTTAAATGGGTAGGCTGTAAATAATTTAAAGGAGTGAGGGTTAGAGGGGGTAAGTGTGTTAGGTAGTATTAAAGGGCAGGGAGTAAAAAGTCTAAAAGTGGCAGGGGATCAAGGGGTGGGTAGTTTTAAATGGACAGGGGGTAGATATTCTTAAATGGGTAGGTTGTAAATAATCTTAAAAGAGTGAGGGTTAGAGGGGTTAAAGGTGTCAGGTAGTATTAAAGGGCAGGGGTAGATAGTTTTAAAAGGAACAGAGGGTCAGGTAGTCTTTCACAGGCAGAGGGTAGGCTGGTATTCTTAAAGGGGAAGGGTGCAGATAGTCTTAAAGGGGCAGGGTACAGATAGTCTTAAAGGAGCATGAGGTTAAGGGACCATGTCACCCTAAAGGGAAAGGTAGTAGTCTTATAGAGACAGGGTTCTGGTAGTCTTAAAGAGGCAGGTTATCTTAAAAAGTCAGGAGGTGGATAGTTTTAATGGGATGGATTAAGGGGGTCAAGTAGTCTTAAAGGGAAATTAAACATAATTTTTCCTTTAATGATTCAGCCAGAGAATACAAATTTACATAAGTTTCCATTTTACTTCTATTGTCAAATTTGCTTTATTCTCTTGGTATCATTTGTTGAAGGAGCAGCAATGCACTACTGAGAGATATCTGAACACATCAAGTAAGACAATGACAAATCAGCCACCAATCAACAGCTCGTTCCTAGTAGGGCATTGCTGCTCCTCAGCTTACCTAGGTATGCTTTACAACAAAGGATACAAAGAGAAAAATAAATAAATAATAGAAACACATTGGAAAGTTGTTTGCAATGGTATGCTCTGACTATTTAGTGTCCCTTTAACAAGCGAGGGGTTAAGGTGTCAGTAAGTTTTAAAGTTTCAGGAAATAAAGGACAAGATCACAAGTAGAATTAAAGGTGCAGGTTGTAGGGTTAGACCGTCTTAAAAGGGAAGGGCATAGGTAGTCTTAAAAGTAAGGGATTAGGGGATTCATAGTCAGGGGTTAGGAGGTTGATAGTCTAAAATGGTCATAAATACATAGTCTTAATGGGCACGGGTTTAGGGCCAGGTGGTCTAAAATGGGCAGGGGGCCAGGTAGTGTTAATTAGGCAGGTGGCTAAGGGGTTGGGCTGTATTAAAGGTGCAGGCAATCAGGTAATCTTAAAGGGGCAGGGAATAAGTAGTCTCCAAAATGGATAGGGGGAGGGTTAAATAATATTAAAAGGAAAGAGGCAGTTAGCCTAAATAGGGCAGGGAATATGGAGGTTTATAGTTCTAAATTAATAGGGGTTATATATTCTTGAAGGGGAAAAGGTTAAGGAGAAGATTTAATTTACTGTCTGGTATTAAGGGATATTAAAATTCCTTTTCATGTGTGACTGGTATCAGGAGGGTTACAAATAAAATCTAGCTACCTTCTATCCTTTTAAGACTACCTCCTCCTACAACTTTAAGATGATTTCCTCTTAAGAATGTCTTTCCCTGCCTCTTGCCCTTTAAGGCTACTTATCATGTGTTCCTTTAATACAACCTGAACAGTTAAACTCCCTGCCAGTTGAAGACTACTGGACCACCTGCAAATTAAAATGATATAACCCTACTCCTGCCGTTTAAGACTATTATATCCCCTGCCCCTTTAAGTCTACCTGACCCATTAAACTAATGCCCATTTAAGGCCACCTGGTTGTTAAGACTATTTCCTCTACTCCATTAAGACTATCTTCACCTACACATTGAAACCAATCTCCCTCTACCCCTTTTAGAGTATCAACCCCTAACTCCTGCCCGTTTAGAACTATATACCCCTACCCTGTTAAATCTACCAACCTCTCAACTTCCTGTCTCTTTAAGAGAATATACCCCCTTAACTTTAAGATTATTTCAACTTTACCTTTACAATTACTTTCCCTATCTCCCGCCTACCTAATTCCCTTCTTTAAGGCTACCATATCCCTTATCTCTTCTGCCCCTTTACGACTTACTGACCCTGTGCCCCATTAAGGAAATTTGCTCCAACCTAATTTCCCTTTAAGGCTATCTCTCCTTCCAATTTTAAAAGGACAGTCTAGTCAAAATTAAACTTTCATGATTCAGATAGGGCATGCAATTTTAAACAACTTTCCAATTTACTTCTATTATCTAATTTGCTCAATTATTTAGATATCCTTTGTTGAAGAAATAGCAATGTACATGTGTGAGCCAATCACACAAGGCCTTTATGTGCAGCAACTCATCAGCAGCTACTGAGCATATCTAGATATGCTTTTCAGCAAGTGATATCAAGAGAATGAAGCAAATTAGATAATCGAAGTAAATTAGAAAGTTGTTTAAAATGATATGCTCTTTCTAAATCATGAAAGAAAAAAATTGGGGTTCATGTCCCTTTAAGATTATTTTCCTACCTATTTAAAACTATTTTCCATATCCCTTTAAGACTATCTCCATCTACATATTTAGGACTACTGTCTACCCTAACTTCTGTCACTTTAAAACTATATTCATACCCCTTTAAGCCTATTAATCCAACTCTCTGTCCCTTTAAGACTATATATCCCCTGACCCTTTAAGATTAACTGACCCCTTAACCCTTTCCCCTTTTAGACTACTTGACCCCCTAATTACCTGCCCAATTAACACTACCTTACAGTATCCCCAACCCCTTTAAGACTATATAGCCCTACCCCCTACTCATTTAAGACTTTATGACTCCTAAATCCCCTCCTTTGCAATATCTTTAATTGTGTTTTTGTCTAATTTTCAGAGCTGAAAATACATAATACAGACTTGTCAAGGCTAACCCTGCTAATATTTTTCTCTGAGTGGATCAGTTGATTACAACTGCAAAACAGTTCACTTTATACAAACTTTATTACCATGACTAGCCTTAGTTGTCTGCAGACTCAAGCCCGGCTCCTCCAAATAAGGCAAGTGATGGATGGAGTTTGGCGATTGAAAAACAATTGCAACAAACTAGAGATATTAATTTGGTTTAAGAAAGTTTAGAATTTGCTGATACTTTCTTCTATAGTGAGACAATAGAAATGTCTTGCAATTACATCTGAATCATGAACGTTTAATTTTGAATAGACTGTCCCTTTAAGTATGTGAAGGCAATGAATATATTGCTTAAGGACCCATAACAAAATGTAATTAAAAAAAACTGTATACAAAGAATAAATGAAAATGGGTTCTGCAAAAATCATGTTTTGTGGAAAAAAAAAACTACACTGCACAATGCAAAACAAATCACTGTGAAATTTTTATTTACAAAAAAAACGTAAAAGCGTATTATTTTCCTTATTGTAAAATCTGTTTCCTCTGAATAGGGCTTTCAATGGGTGTAGCTGACATGTCTCCCCAGTGGTCTGCTGTACTTTCTCTTTTCTCCTGCAGTTCTCGCTGTTTTTTCTTGCAAACCAAAAAGGTGTCGAGATTGTGTCCATACACACAAAACACATATTACCCTGATAGAAAAACACATGTATACAAAAATAGTAATCTGATTTGTATTGGCTGCAATATTTAAGTTTTTAATTTGTGCCTCCCTGCTCTGAGCTAATTTTACTCTCCCCAGTGTAGTTTACCTTTCCAGTTACATTACTTTCTTTGGAGACATTTTGCAACTCCCAGAGAAAGCCCCTTTTTTAGACAATTCCCTGAGGACAGACCCTGCAAGTGACAACATGTTTTTTTTATGTCTGCCAAAGCAAAGTTTTGAGGATCAGCCCCTCGGTGTTAAGAAAAGACGAGTATTGCACTCTACCTACTAATGTAAGAAGGATTCCTAGAAAAATGTTCAAAATCTAATTAGCCATGTCTAATGAAATAATCAGGAACTCTGAACAACATGTAAAATATGAAATTCAGCAGCAAACATACATAGATTGTAGCCTTACTGCTAAACCACTCAGCTTTATATATATATATATATAGATACATACTGTGTATATATAATATTTCCTACTACGGGAACTCAAAATGTGCTTTAACTGGGCCAGAATTGTTTTGAGCTATTTTTATCTTTGCTGTATTCAGAAGAAATTATCAGTTAACCAGTGCAGAAAAGATGCAGAGACTTCAGTCCATCTTCAGGTGCTGTTGCAGCTCTCTAGGCGCCTGCGTCTGCATGCTACCTGGATTTAAAGTGGCCATGTTCCAATTTTGGAACTCTCACCTGGAGGACTTAGGTGTGGGAGTTCGTATAAAAGTTCACCCAGCTCATAACTCTGGGCTGAGTTATTGCCTTACCTACCTTGCTCCTGAAACCAAAGCATACTTACCTGATGCCTGCATATGCTCACAATGCTCCTGAGACCAAAGCATACTTACCTGATGCCTGCATATGCTCACAATGCTCCTGAGACCAAAGCATACTTACCTGATGCCTGCATATGCTCACAATGCTCCTGAGACCAAAGCATACTTACCTGATGCCTGCATATGCTCACAATGCTCCTGAGACCAAAGCATACTTACCTGATGCCTGCATATGCTCACAATGCTCCTGAGACCAAAGCATACTTACCTGATGCCTGCATATGCTCACAATGCTCCTGAGACCAAAGCATACTTACCTGATGCCTGTGTATTCTTACCTTGCTCCTGAGACCAAAGCATACTTACCTGATACCTGTGTATGCTAACCTTGCTCCTGAGACCACTCATACTTATCTTGCATCTGCGTATGCTCACCTTGCGCTAAAGAAAAAGCATACTTACCTTGTACCGGTGTATACTCACTTTGCTTCAGACACCATGCATACTTGCCTGATACCTGTGTATGCTCACCTTGCTCCAGAGACCAAGCATATTTACCTCGCACCTACATATGCTCACCTGGATCCTGAAAGTCAAGCAGAATAACCAGATATTGGTGTATGCTCACCTTGTTCCTGAGCTGTACCTATCTTGTATCCTGTGACAGTATCACCAACAGTACCCATTGGCTCTCCTGTGCCTGCTGAGAAACCTGTTTCTACCATACCAGTGTCAGCCTTCTTCAAACCGTGACACTTTTACCAACATTACCCACTTGGTATTCTGTGCCTGCTGAGAAACCTGTGTCTACCATACCAGTGACAGTCTTCCTCAGTCAGCAGTGAATGCTGTACCTATCTGGTGTCCTGTGACAGTCTCACCAACAGTACCCACTGGGTGTCCTGTGCCTGATTGAGAATCCTGTGTCTACCTTACCAGTGACAGCCTTCTTCAAACCAGCTGCAACTATCAGGTATCCTGTGTCAACCTCACCCTTTACTGTTCAATTCAAGTACCAATGTCTATTGGACTTAGTTACTGCAAGCTACTTAAAGTATTCTGAAAATTGTTTTGAAATTTAGTGATTTGCTTAAATATCTATTTAGAGGGTGCTAGGTCTTTAGGAGGATATAGAAGGATATAGAAAGTAAAACTCCCCAGGAAACCTGGCTAAACAATATCAAAGCCAGGCAAGATACAATGTAACTAATAGAATGTAACTAATAGAACAGTGCAGTATCATAAAAATGAATTTAATATAATTTGAAAACACATAAAAACATACTATTAAAAAAATGATACAAAATACAAATGCATCCAAAAATTTATCTAAATCATAAAATAGAAATCTCCAAGACAAATGTTTGCAATTTTTGTTTACTGGGGAGTTTTAGGCCTAGATTTAGATTTTGGCGGTAGCCGTGAAAACCAGCGTTAGAGGCTCCTAACGCTGGTTTTAGGCTACCGCCGGTATTTGGAGTCACTCAAAATAGGGTCTAACGCTCACTTTTCAGCCGCAACTTTTCCATACCGCAGATCCCCTTACGTAAATTGCGTATCCTATCTTTTCAATGGGATTTTTCTAACTCCGGTATTTAGAGTCGTTTCTGAAGTGAGCGTTAGACATCTAACGACAAAACTCCAGCCGCAGGAAAAAAGTCAGTAGTTAAGAGCTTTCTGGGCTAACGCCAGTTTCTAAAGCTCTTAACTACTGTGCTCTAAAGTACACTAACACCCATAAACTACCTATGTACCCCTAAACCGAGGTCCCCCCACATCGCCGACACTCTAAAAAAATTTTTTAACCCCTAATCTGCCGACCGCCACCTACGTTATACTTATGTACCCCTAATCTGCTGCCCCTAACACCACCGACCCCTATATTATATTTATTAACCCCTAATCTGCCCCCCTCAACGTCGCCTCCACCTGCCTACACTTATTAACCCCTAATCTGCCGACCGGACCTGAGCGCTACTATAATAAAGTTATTAACCCCTAATCCGCCTCACTAACCCTATCATAAATAGTATTAACCCCTAATCTGCCCTCCCTAACATCGCCGACACCTAACTTCAATTATTAACCCCTAATCTGCCAACCGAATCTCGCCGCTATTCTAATAAATGTATTAACCCCTAAAGCTAAGTCTAACCCTAATACTAAAACCCCCCTAAGTTAAATATAATTTAAATCTAACGAAATTAATTAACTCTTATTAAATAAATTATTCCTATTTAAAGCTAAATACTTACCTGTAAAATAAACCCTAATATAGCTACAATATAAATTATAATTATATTATAGCTATTTTAGGATTTATATTTATTTTACAGGTAACTTTGTATTTATTTTAACCAGGTACAATAGCTATTAAATAGTTAAGAACTATTTAATAGCTAAAATAGTTAAAATAATTACAAATTTACCTGTAAAAGAAATCCTAACCTAAGTTACAAATAAACCTAACACTAGACTATCAATAAATACATTAAATAAAATACCTACAATTACCTACAATTAACCTAACACTACACTATCAATAAATTAATTAAATACAATTGCTACAAATAAATACAATTAAATAAACTAGCTAAAGTACAAAAAATAAAAAAGAACTAAGTTACAAAAAATAAAAAAATATTTACAAACATAAGAAAAATATTACAACAATTTTAAACTAATTACACCTACTCTAAGCCCCCTAATAAAATAACAAAGCCCCCCAAAATAAAAAAATGCCCTACCCTATTCTAAATTACTAAAGTTCAAAGCTCTTTTACCTTACCAGCCCTGAACAGGGCCCTTTGCGGGGCATGCCCCAAGAAATACAGCTCTTTTGCCTGTAAAAAAAAACATACAATACCCAAGCCCCCCAACATTACAACCCACCACCCACATACCCCTAATCTAACCCAAACCCCCCTTAAATAAACCTAACACTAAGCCCCTGAAGATCATCCTACATTGTCTTCACCATACCAGGTTCACCGATCGGTCCAGAAGAGCTCCTCCGATGTCCTGATCCAAGCCCAAGCGGGGGGCTGAAGAGGTCCATGATCCGGCTGAAGTCTTCATCCAAGCGGGGCAGAAGAGGTCTTCCATCCGATTGAAGTCTTCATTCAAGCGGCATCCATCCGGAGCGAAGCGGCAGCATCCTGAAGACCTCCACCGCGGAACATCCATCCTGGCCGACGACTGAACGACGAATGACGGTTCCTTTAAATGACGTCATCCAAGATGGCATCCCTCGAATTCCGATTGGCTGATAGGATTCTATCAGCCAATCGGAATTAAGGTAGGAATATTCTGATTGGCTGATGGAATCAGCCAATCAGAATCAAGTTCAATCCGATTGGCTGATCCAATCAGCCAATCAGATTGAGCTTGCATTCTATTGGCTGATCGGAACAGCCAATAGAATGCGAGCTCAATCTGATTGGCTGATCGGATCAGCCAATCGGATTGAACTTGATTCTGATTGGCTGATTCCATCAGCCAATCAGAATATTCCTACCTTAATTCCGATTGGCTGATAGAATCCTATCAGCCAATCGGAATTCGAGGGACGCCATCTTGGATGACGTCATTTAAAGGAACCGTCATTCGTCGTTCAGTCGTCGGCCAGGATGGATGTTCCGCGGTGGAGGTCTTCAGGATGCTGCCGCTTCGCTCCGGATGGATGCCGCTTGGATGAAGACTTCAATCGGATGGAAGACCTCTTCTGCACCGCTTGGATGAAGACTTCAGCTGGATCATGGACCTCTTCAGCCCCCCGCTTGGGCTTGGATCAGGACATCGGAGGAGCTCTTCTGGACCGATCGGTGAACCTGGTATGGTGAAGACAAGGTAGGATGATCTTCAGGGGCTTAGTGTTAGGTTTATTTAAGGGGGGTTTGGGTTAGATTAGGGGTATGTGGGTGGTGGGTTGTAATGTTGGGGGGCTTGGGTATTTTATGTTTTTTTTTACAGGCAAAAGAGCTGTATTTCTTGGGGCATGCCCCGCAAAGGGCCCTGTTCAGGGCTGGTAAGGTAAAAGAGCTTTGAACTTTAGAAATTTAGAATAGGGTAGGGCATTTTTTTATTTTGGGGGGCTTTGTTATTTTTTTAGGGGGCTTAGAGTAGGTGTAATTAGTTTAAAATTGTTGTAATATTTTTCTTATGTTTGTAAATATTTTTTTATTTTTTGTAACTTAGTTCTTTTTTATTTTTTGTACTTTAGCTAGTTTATTTAATTGTATTTATTTGTAGCAATTGTATTTAATTAATTTATTGATAGTGTAGTGTTAGGTTAATTGTAGGTAATTGTAGGTATTTTATTTAATGTATTTATTGATAGTCTAGTGTTAGGTTTATTTGTAACTTAGGTTAGGATTTCTTTTACAGGTAAATTTGTAATTATTTTAACTATTTTAGCTATTAAATAGTTCTTAACTATTTAATAGCTATTGTACCTGGTTAAAATAAATACAAAGTTACCTGTAAAATAAATATAAATCCTAAAATAGCTATAATATAATTATAATTTATATTGTAGCTATATTCGGATTTATTTTACAGGTAATTATTTAGCTTTAAATAGGAATAATTTATTTAATAAGAGTTAATTAATTTCGTTAGATTTAAATTATATTTAACTTAGGGGGGTGTTAGTGTTAGGGTTAGACTTAGCTTTAGGGGTTAATACATTTATTAGAATAGCGGTGAGCTCCAGTCGGCAGATTAGGGGTTAACAATTTAAATTAGGTGTCGGCGATGTTAGGGAGGGCAGATTAGGGGTTAATACTATTTATGATAGGGTTAGTGAGGCGGATTAGGGGTTAATAACTTTATTATAGTAGCGCTCAGGTCCGGTCGGCAGATTAGGGGTTAATAAGTGTAGGCAGGTGGAGGCGACGTTGTGGGGGGCAGATTAGGGGTTAATAAATATAATATAGGGGTCGGCGATGTTAGGGCAGCAGATTAGGGGTACATAGGGATAATGTAAGTAGCGGCGGTTTACGGAGCGGCAGATTAGGGGTTAATAATAATATGCAGGGGTCAGCGATAGTGGGGGCGGCAGAATAGGGGTTAATAAGTGTAAGGTTAGGGGTGTTTAGACTCGGGGTACATGTTAGAGTGTTAAGTGCAGACGTAGGAAGGGTTACCGCATAGCAAACAATGGGGCTGCGTTAAGAGCTGAACGCTGCTTTTTTGCAGGTGTTAGGTTTTTTTCAGCTCAAACAGCCCCATAAGCAACTCTGGTATCGAGAGTTGAAGCTGCGTTAAAAATGCTCTACGCTCCTTTTTTGGAGCCTAACGCAGCCTTTATGTGGACTCTCAATACCAGAGTTATTTTTATGGTGCGGCCAGAAAAAAGCCGGCGTTAGTTTTTCGGGACGTTACCGACAAAACTCCAAATCTAGCGGTTAGTTTCTATAGACTTCTATATGCTCCTAAACACCTAGCACCCTCTAAATAGTTATTTAAACACTTTAGTTAACTCTACATTTTTTCTGTGGAATTTTGTATATTTAGAGTATTTCAGTTATCTTACATTACAACAACTTCCTTTTTTTGTTATTTTTCACTTTACTGATTTGTATAAGACCTATGATCAAACTGTTGCTGTTTCTGTAATCTTCAGTCTGAACTGTCAACTGTTCTTTTGCTTATCAAACAATAAAGCGTTCAAAAGACTTTCATTGTTCTGTGTATCTGTTCCTGCATTCTGAGTTCCACACACCCTCACCCTTGCACAAAATAACTCAGCCTAAAAGATGAAATAGTCAAAGCTTTAATACAGCAATTGAATGCAGTAACTCAAACTATGCATACTTTACAAATAAATCAGAACAAACTGGAACAGCAACTCCAAAGACCCCTGCAGGGTCCCATCCCGCCAGCACCAATAAATTGTGCACCTGTTCCAGAATCTATTATAAGCAATCCACCTGAGCCTAGAGGGTCTTTACCAGAAACAATTAATGGGGATCAGCCTCAATTTTGGACTTTTATCACCTTTTGTCAGATTCTGTTTTCTCTGCAGCCTAGAACTTATTACTCAGACTTTATACGTGTATGGGCTGTTATTTCAATTTTCACTGGTGAACCACAGTTATGGACTCACCAACTCCTTGACACTCATAGCCATTGAGTCTTGGGATCAATTTTTACAAAGCCTAGAGTCAAATATATATAAATGAGCCCTACAAGACCTCTACTACACAAGCTAAGATCTGTGCCCTTAAAAAGGGTAAAAGAGATGTGGAAGAATATATAATTGAGTTTCATCACCTTGCCACACTTACAGCCTGGAATGAAGCTGTTCTCCTGCATCAATTCTGGTTGGCTCTGTCTGATACTTCGAAAGATGAACTAGCTCAAGTAGGGGTCCCTAAGACTCTAGAAAGCCTAATCTCTTTGTGAACTCAGATAAACTGCCGCCTTAGGGAGAGGAGCATGGAAAAAGTTGTTGCCTATAGCCCTCCTCACAAGTGGTTTGTTCGCCCTCTGCCTCCAATTTCACCAGCTGCCTCCATTAAAGAATCTATACAAATAGGAGGTGTCCTTGTGAACTGCTGGTGCAATGCCGCCCCCTGCAGATTCACGACCAATTGGCCGCTAGCAGGGGTGTCAATCAACCCGATCATATTCAGTTTGATTTCTGTCCGCTGCCTCAGAGCAGGCAGACAAGTTATGGAGCAGCGGTCTTTAGACCTGAAGGCTCTCCGGAAACAAGGGGAATCAAGCTCCAGACGGAGCTTGATAAATTGACCCCATAGACTCTAAAACCTGAAGATACTCCTAATTCCTCAGAAACCATTCAACATCCAGAGTTCCAGATTCCGGACAGCAAGGCGGTAGTGCTATCCTCCTTAGTTCCTAAGGTCCTACATTATTTCCATGACACCCTTCTGGGAGGACATGAGGGTATCTATAAAACTCAAGAGATAATTAGTCCACAGTTATACAGTACCTGATTCCTGTGTATGCTCACCTTGCTCCTGAAACCAAAGCATACTTACCCGATTCATGTGTATGCTCACCTTTCTCCTGAAACCAAAGCATACTTACCTGATACCTGCATATGCTCACCTTGCTCCTAAGACCAAGCATACTTACCTAATGCCTGTGTATGTTTACCTTGCTCCTGGGATCAAAGCATACTTACCTTGTTCCTGTGTATGCTCATCTTGTTCTAGACACCACGCATACTTGCCTGAAACCTGTGTATGCTCACCATTCTCCAGAGACCAAGCATATTTACCTTACACCTATGTATGCTCATGCTGAATGCGAAGCAAAATAACCTGATACCAGTGAATGCTCATCTTGTTCCTGAAGGCCTATCTGTTATCCCATGACAGTGTCATCAACAGTACCCAATGGGTATTCTGTGACTGCTGAGAAACTTGTGTCTACCATACCAGTGACAGCCTTCTTCAAACCAGCTGTGCCTGCTGTACCTAACTAGTGTCCTGTGACAGTCTCACTAACAGTACCCGCTGGGTATTCTGTGTCTGCTGAGAAACCTGTGTCTTCTGTACTTATCTGGTGTCCCATGACAGTATCAGCAACAGTACCCAGTGGTTGTCCTGTGCCTGACTGAGAAACCTGTGTCTACCTTACCAGTGACAGTCCTCTTCAAACTAACTGCACCTTTCAGGTATCCTGTGTCAACTTCACCCTTTACTGTTAAATTCAAGCACCAGTGTCTATTGGACTTAATTACTGCCAGCTACTTAAAGTATTCTGAACATTGTTTTGAATTTTAGTGATATTTATAAGGCCTATGTTCAAACTTGCTGTATCTGTAATCTTCTGTCTCAACTACTAACTGTTCTTTTGCTTATTAATCAGTAAAGCTTTCAAAAGATTTTTATTGTTCTGTGTATCTGTTACTGCATTCTCAGTTCCACACACCCTAACTTACTCACAGCCTAAAAGCCTTTGCAGGAATAGTCTAAGCTTTAACACAATTGATTGCAGTAACTCAAACTGTGCATACCTTACAATAAAATAAGAACAGACAGAAACTCTAAAGACTCTTGCAGGGTCCCACACCGCCAGCAACAATAAATAGTGCACCTGTACCAGAATCTGCTATAAGCAATCCACACAAGCCTAGAGTTGCTTTACCTGATAAATTGAATGGGGATCTAGAGACTCTAAACCCTGAAGATACTCCTAGTTCCTCTGAAACTATTCAACATCCAGAGTTACAAATTCAGGACTTCATGGTGTTAGTGTCATGCTCCGTAGTTCCTGAGGTCCTACATTATTTCCATGACACCCCTCTGGGAGGACATGGGGGTATCCATAAGTCTCAAGAGTTAATTAGTCGACAGTTCTGGTGGCTGGGCATGCAAAAAGATATCAAATCTAGATCATGAGACCGAACAAAAATAGAGACAGTTGGCCGGCAAAGTCACTATCAGTATGGAGTTGTGAGTTATCATTCTCAAGCTGATCATAAACATAGTTTCTCACATAGTACAGATGCTCCCAAGTAACAGTGACAACTATTACTTCTATGTGCGTCCATATGACATTACTGTGAAAATATCCTATGGCTATTGTCAAGCCTCATTTCTTCCATGGACTTATTTTGCTTTAGCTGTCATATAACTGCTTTTAGATAACTGCAACTCAAAGTAGAGGGTTAAAATAGAAATAATATTAACAATACACATAGGGCTAGATTACAAGTGGCACACTATTGATTTTTTTTTTCGCTTGTCCATTAACTGCATTCAAAGTAAAAGTTTAACACAGAAGGGTTAATGCGTGTATTACAAATTGAAAGTAATAAGAGTGAGAGACCCAATGCGTGCTAACTTGAGGACTTCGGGTAACAACATTAACTTCTTCTCCCCTTAGACTTCAATGGAGAGCGCTTTAAAACAAAAAAAAAACTAGAACTCGCATGCTAACACGACATCGCTTTAGACCTACAGCACTAAACCCCAAGGTAATTAAAGGGACAGTCTAGTCCAAAATAAACTTTCATGATTCAGATAGGACATTTCATTTTAAACAACTTTCCAATTTACTTATCACCAATATTGCTTTGTTCTCTTGGTATTCTTAATTGAAAGTTAAACCTAGGTAGACTCATATGCTTATTTCTTAGCCCTTGAAGGCCGCCTCTTATCTGAATGCATTTTGACAGATTTTCACCACTAGAGGGCATTAGTTCATGTGTGTCATATAGATAACATTGTGCTCACGCACGTGGAGTTACCTAGGAGACAGCACTGATTGGCTAAAATGCAAGTTTGTCAAAAGAACTGAAATAAGGGGGCAGTTGCAGAGGCTTAGATACAAGGTAATTACAGAGGTAAAAAGTGTATTAATATAACTGTGTTGGTTATGCACAACTAGGGAATTGGTAATAAAGGGATTATCTATCTTATAACACAATACAAATTCTGGTGTAGACTGTCCCTTTAAGAATATTTTACACCCCAACGTTCTTCTCATAGAAGAAAATATTCATTTTATTTTTAAATATAAATTTCTTTATATATATTATAATTTTAATGTAAATTATATCTATATACCTATATATTTATCTGAATATAGTACATATTTGTATGTGTATATATAAATATTTATATTTTATTATTATTATTATTTTATGTTTAAATCTTTTTATTAAGAAGAATTTTTTAAACAATAACGTCACTGTAAACAAACAACAAGTCAAATTATTAATTACATATTTCCTTCATACACTTAGCTGGAAGTTGAGATGAGAGCTAGATTTTACAATAATATTCCAGTGTCTATTTTGATTCATCAAAGTTTTTAAAAGTCTGTGAATCTGGTAGGTATATAGTATTAGTAAACCTCTTGGCACCGCCCAAGAAATCCTGGCATTGTCAGGGGTACCATTTTGAAGGAGATCAATATAATCTTATACAAGATCAATAACAAAAGTTTGTATTAAGAGAAATTAGAAAGAAAGAAAAAAGAAAAAAAAAAAGAAATTTAAAAGCAAAAAATAAGTAAATAAAAGTACTGAGTAATTTGGTATCAACTAATATGGGATCCGTAATATTGTCATGTAACGGTATCTTAGATGTGGGAGTTAAGGTGTTGATAAATAAACTTCTCTCTTGTGGTGGAGGTTGTTCTTACTGGGAGGAGTGGGTTAGTGATGTTACCTTTTAATATCCAATAAAACCAGATGTTGTGCACTGATTCGTTATTATCTAGTAACCAGAATGCTGATTCATACATTGAATAAGTTAGATTCATTTTGTTAAGTATTTCTAGCCATGGAGGTGCCCCTATTTTTCCAATACAGGTGGCCCTCATTTTACAACGGTTCAATTTACACCGTTTCAGAATAACAACCTTTTTTTTCCAGTCATGTGACTGCTATTGAAAAGCATTGAGAAGCAGTGCATTTATTAAAATAGCCAGTAGGTGGAGCTGTCCGCTTGTGTTGCAGCAAAGCCAAGCAAGCTGAAATTAATCAGTTTAACAAGACATGAGCTATCAAGCAGATTTAAAAGGAACAAGATCTTCCTGTCTATAAATCAGTCCAGATTGGAATGCATAGAAAGAACTGTTTGCAGAAAAATGCAAGTGAAGTCTGTGTTGTGTGATTATTTTATTAGGTTTATAATGCTGTTTAGCAAATGTTTTTGTTCATTTAACTTAGTTTAATTATATATTCTGTGTTGTGTGATTATTTTATTAGGTTTATAATGCTGTTTAGCATTTAAAGTCTTCATTTCAAAGCTTTAAAAATAATGTATTAGGTGTTAGTTATGACAATTTTGAGAGGGGCCTGGAACCTATCTCCCTCACTTCCCACTGACTTACATTATAAACTGGGTTTCAATTTACAATGGTTTCGATTTACAACCATTCCTTCTGGAACCTAACCCCGGCGTAAACTAAGGGCTACCTGTATTTATTTATACATATACTGGAAATGGTACATAGTATCTTAATGAAAGTGTTGATAGGCTTGTTAAATTGGCGGATGTGTTCGTGTAACAGAGCTTGAGACTTGGCGAGTTGAATATTTTCGTCTAATACAGAACTGAGAAGTAAAGACAAGGAGTCCCATATCCCCCTCACATTTTCGCACTCCCACCACATGTGGCAATAAATACCTACTTCATTACAACCTCTGTAGCATTGTCTGCTCCCTGTGGGGCTCATATGAGATGTCTAGATTATAATTTTTTTAAATAGTAAGAACATTTACTTTTAAGTGAAGAACATTGGTATGTAAAATATTTACATAAAAAATCATAGTAAAACTTGCATGAGCTCAATGTTACCTATATGAAACACGTGAACTAATGCTCTCTAGTGGTGAAAAACTATCAAAATGCATTTAGATTAGAGACGGCCTTCAAGGTCTAAGAACTTAGCATATGAACCTCCTAGGTTTAGCTTTTAACTAAGAATACCAAGAAAACAAACAAAATTGGTGATAAAAGTAAATTGGAAAGTTGTTTAAAATTAATTATTTTTTGGACTTGACTGTCCCTTTAACTGGAAAGAGCTTTGGGTATGTGTGTATGTGTGTTTATATTTATATATATTAAAGTTCCTTAGAGAAGATGAGGCACTCATAAGACTTATTCAACAAATCTTCTAATTGGATTAGCACAACATTTCAATGTTGTTTTTTTATAGTATAATATATATATATATATATATATATATATATATATATATATATATATATATATATATATATATATATAAAAAATTGTATTTTGGTAATATATATATCAATATACATACACACACACACACTTATATATATATATACATTTAGCCACCAATCATCAAGCACAAACCAGGTGCTGAACCAAAAATGGGCCAGCTTCTAAGAGTACATTCAAATAAAGATACTAAGAGAACAAAGAAAAATTGATAAAATAAATAAAATAGAAAGTTGCTTAAAAATGCATTCGCTATCTGAATCATGAAAGAAAACATTTGGGTTTACAATCCCTTTAAAGGGACATGAAACCCCCCAAAAAATATTTTGTGATTCAGATAGAGATTACAATTTTAAAAAAGTTTCCAATTTACTTCTGCTATCAAATTTGCTTTGTTCCCTTGTTTTTTTTAAGCGATATCTAGATATGTAACATGCGCATTTCTGGAGCACTACACAGCAAGAAATAATGCTGCCATCTAGTGTTCTTGCTAACATATAACATTGTTACAAAACTGAGGTCATAAAGTGCTGCAGATACATGCACATTCATGAACTTACCTTCCTTCTTTTCAACAAAAAATAACAAGAAAATTAAGAAAATTTGATAATAGAAGTGAATTGGAAAGTTGTGTAAAACATGAAAAAAACAGGTTTTATGTCCCTCTACAAAGGGGTTAAACTCAAATAGCCAGATTACAAGTAGAACACTAAATATCGCTTGCGAGCTTAGCGCTCCACTTTGTAATACCAGTGCACGATAATGTCCGCTGATATTGCAAGTAAATCGAAATGCGGTCCCATTATTAGGAAGCATTGTACTCACGAGAGCACGCTTCCATAGGCTCTAATGGGAGCCTCGTTCTGATGCCGTCACAGAGGGCATCAGAACCTCGCGCAGCGAAGGGGGTAAGTAGTGCAGCGATGGGTAGCATTTTAAAATATATATATAAATATGATTATATACATATACAGTATATTTCTATGTTAATATGTGTACATATTAACACATAAATACAGTATATATGTATATAATCATATTCATATTGCGGTCTTTGGGAACACACAGGTTTTTTTTTTCTAACACCCCACTTCCACCAACTTTTGGCCCCTGAAAAATATCTAGTGCAGTTGTTTTTCATTTAAATTTAATGTAATTAAAAACTACAATGTCCTCTATTTTGAGGGCATTTGGTGCACTTTTCGAAAATTAGCAAGAGCTCTAATCTCTGGTTAATTTTCAGAGCGCTAATTTCTACCGCAAATTTGCCTGTTTGCGGGAACGCGATAATTTAGCGATCCACTTGTAATCTAGACCAACATTTGTGTTGTTTCTCTTGAAGATACAGTCAACGATTGGTGTATATGAATAACTGTAACTCTTGATTAGTTTACCCACTGTGCTTTTCTCAAGAATAGTAATGCATTGCACCTGGGAGTTCAGCTTTAACTTTGATTTTAACTCTTTTGGGAAATGGGCATTTGTTTAAAAATAAAATGTAATAATATATCATTGTATTTTTATACTAAAGTGTCTCTTTTAATGACTCATGCCCTAAGAATGTGTAGCCTACAATTATTTTCTAAAAGTCGTTTTTCACGCTGTATAATAATTATCTGAATGGATTCAGGTAGTCTGTTTGGCTTTGCTGCATATTAGTAGAGGCCCAGGCTTTGGAACATGGTCATCTGGGGGGATTGTGTGAACTTCAGGGAGTAAATAAGTGGGGGAAAAGTAAATTTGAGGTTTATGAAGCAAGATTCCCCTCATCACCATAAAGCTTTGGGGTTATGTGGGGAAAGTGGATAGCACACCACTAGTTTGTCAGAAAGCTAGCAGCAATAAAGAGGTAAGGGAAAGATTAAATGTGGTTATTGGCAAGGACTCTTTGGAAATTGCAGTCTTTTTTTCCAGTGTGTCAGGTCCCATGATGCTTAGATGATAATAACATTTTAAGACATGGCCAGCATTTCAGTTTCAGAACCAATGTCACGTGTCATGTTCTTTTGGTAGAAGGGGGCAACTTGCTTCTTAAAGGGACAGTCTAACATAGAAGTGTTATTGTATTAAAACATAGATAATCCCTTTATTACCCATTCCCCAGTTTTGCATAACCAACACAGTTATATTAATATACTTTTTACCTCTGTGATTACCTTGTATCTAGGAACCTTCTTCCAGCCCCTGATCACATGACTGTGACTGTTTATTATCTATTGTCTTGCATTTAGCATTTTTTTGTGCTAAATCTTAAATAACCCCCTGTGCCTGAACACAGTGTTATCTATATGGCCCACGTGTACTTTCTGTCTCTTTGTGTTGAAAAGAGATTTAAAAAGCATGTGATAAGAGGCAGCCCTCAAAGGCTTAGAAATTAGCATATGAGCCTACCTATGTTTAGTTTAAACTAAGGATACCAAGAGAAAAAGCAAATTTGATGATAAAAGTAAATTGGAAAGTTGATTAAAATTACATGTCCTATCTGAATAATGACAGTTTAATTTTGACTAGACTGTCCCTTTAATAAATAAAGGAGGGCTGTGTTTTAGTATTGTGGTTCAGTTTTTAATAGTTTTTTTATATTGGTAGATTATTTTTATATATTATATTTGTTGCAAGCTCAAATTTTATTATTTTTTATATTTCACTCATTTACTGCTAAATTAATTTTTGTTTTCCTATTGTAACAACATTTTGTTATTTCATATGTTTCTTTCTGATGAGATTCACATGACTACAAAACATTTAATTCATGTTTTATTAGTTGATTTGGGGAGCAGCTATTTCATTTATAATTTTAGATGAAAAAATTATGTTTCAATATACTCTAAAACTTTAGATTTATTAAAATATGATCCAGAACATATAGGCCAGATTAAAAGTGTAGCGCTAAACATTTTGCTTACACTTTGTAATACCAGCACACAATAATTGCGCTGTTATTTCAAATTAATTGAAATGCGAACTCATTTATAAATCTAACATGTTAGTCCCTAATTAAGACTGAATAATACCCAGATATTGCCTTAATGGTATTAGTAGCTCTATAAAGAGGTCTAAAATGTTTAATTGATCTTGTCTTTACATAGGAGCAGTATAGTCAACCATATTTAACTTGAATACTTTACACAAGCACAATATCTTTCCCATGCTAGGTGCTATGCTGTTAGGGATACGAATGAATTTTACTGCTTGAACAGTGACTACATGTTAGATGCTAAGAATTTATAGATAACCAGTAGAAAAGCTGGTGAGATCATAAATATCCTTTCTTTCATGTAATTAGCAAGAGTCCATGAGCTAGTGACGTATGGGATATACATTCCTACCAGGAGGGGCAAAGTTTCCCAAACCTCAAAATGCCTATAAATACACCCCTCACCACACCCACAAATCAGTTTTACAAACTTTGCCTCCTATGGAGGTGGTGAAGTAAGTTTGTGCTAGATTCTACGTTGATATGCGCTCCGCAGCAGGTTGGAGCCCGGTTTTCCTCTCAGCGTGCAGTGAATGTCAGAGGGATGTGAGGAGAGTATTGCCTATTTGAATTCAATGATCTCCTTCTACGGGGTCTATTTCATAGGTTCTCTGTTATCGGTCGTAGAGATTCATCTCTTACCTCCCTTTTCAGTTCGACGATATACTCTTATATATACCATTACCTCTACTGATTTTCGTTTCAGTACTGGTTTGGCTTTCTACAACTTGTAGATGAGTGTCCTGGGGTAAGTAAGTCTTATTTTCTGTGACACTCTAAGCTATGGTTGGGCACTTTTTTATAAAGTTCTAAATATATGTATTCAAACATTTATTTGCCTTGACTCAGGATGTTCAACGTTCCTTATTTCAGACAGTCAGTTTCATATTTGGGATAATGCATATGAATAAATCAATTTTTTCTTACCTTAAAATTTGACTTTTTTCCCTGTGGGCTGTTAGGCTCGCGGGGGCTGAAAATGCTTCATTTTATTGCGTCATTCTTGGCGCTGACTTTTTTGGGGCAAAAAAAAATTCTGTTTCCGGCGTCATACGTGTCGCCAGAAGTTGCTTCATTTTTGACGTTTTTTTGCGCCAAAAGTGTCGGCGTTCCGGATGTGGCGTCATTTTTGGCGCCAAAAGCATTTAGGCGCCAAATAATGTGGGCATCTTTTTTGGCGCTAAAAAAATATGGGCGTCACTATTGTCTCCACATTATTTAAGTCTCATTATTTATTGCTTCTGGTTGCTAGAAGCTTGTTCACTGGCATTTTTTCCCATTCCTGAAACTGTCATTTAAGGAATTTGATCAATTTTGCTTTATATGTTGTTTTTTCTATTACATATTGCAAGATGTCCCACGTTAACACTGAATCAGAAGATACTTCTGGAAAATCGCTGCCTGGTGCTGGATCTACCAAAGCTAAGTGTATCTGCTGTAAACTTATGGTATCTGTTCCTCCAGCTGTTGTTTGTACTGATTGTCATGACAAACTTGTTAATGCAGATAATATTTCCTTTAGTACTGTTACATTACCTGTTGCTGTTCCGTCAACATCTAATGCTCAGAGTGTTCCTGATAACATAAGAGATTTTGTTTCTAAATCCATTAAGAAGGCTATGTCTGTTATTCCTCCTTCTAGTAAACGTAAAAAGTCTTTTAAAACTTCTCATTTTTCAGATGAATTTTTAAATGAACATCATCATTCTGATTCTGATAATGGTTCTTCTGGTTCAGAGGATTCTGTCTCAGAGGTTGATGCTGATAAATCTTCATATTTATTTAAAATGGAATTTATTCGTTCTTTACTTAAAGAAGTCCTAATTGCATTAGAAATAGAGGATTCTAGTCCTCTTGATACTAAATCTAAACGTTTGGATAAGGTTTTTAAATCTCCTGTAGTTATTCCAGAAGTTTTTCCTGTCCCTGATGCTATTTCTGAAGTAATTTCCAGGGAATGGAATAATTTGGGTAATTCATTTACTCCTTCTAAACGTTTTAAGCAATTATATCCTGTGCCATCTGACAGATTAGAGTTTTGGGACAAAATCCCTAAGGTTGATGGGGCTGTCTCTACTCTTGCTAAGCATACTACTATTCCTACGGCAGATGGTACTTCCTTTAAGGATCCTTTAGATAGGAAAATTGAATCCTTTCTAAGAAAAGCTTACTTGTGTTCAGGTAATCTTCTTAGACCTGCTATATCTTTAGCGGATGTTGCTGCAGCTTCAACTTTTTGGTTAGAAGCTTTAGCGCAACAAGTAACAGATCATAATTCTCATAGCATTATTAATCTTCTTCAACATGCTAATAATTTTATTTGTGATGCCATCTTTGATATCATTAGAGTTGATGTCAGGTATATGTCTCTAGCTATTTTAGCTAGAAGAGCTTTATGGCTTAAAACTTGGAATGCTGATATGTCTTCTAAGTCTACTCTGCTTTCCCTTTCTTTCCAGGGTAATAAATTATTTGGTTCTCAGTTGGATTCTATTATCTCAACTGTTACTGGAGGGAAAGGAACTTTTTTACCACAGGATAAAAAATCTAAAGGTAAATTTAGGTCTAATAATCGTTTTTGTTCCTTTCGTCACAACAAGGAACAAAAGCCTGTTCCTTCATCCTCAGGAGCGGTATCAGTTTGGAAACCATCTCCAGTCTGGAATAAATCCAAGCCTTTTAGAAAACCAAAGCCAGCTCCTAAGTCCACATGAAGGTGCGGCCCTCATTCCAGCTCAGCTGGTAGGGGGCAGATTATGTTTTTTCAAAGAAATTTGGATCAATTCCGTTCACAATCTTTGGATTCAGAACATTGTTTCAGAAGGGTACAGAATTGGCTTCAAGATAAGGCCTCCTGCAAAGAGATTTTTTATTTCCCATGTCCCAGTAAACCCAGCGAAGGCTCAAGCATTTCTGAATTGTGTTTCAGATCTAGAGTTGGCTGGAGTAATTATGCCAGTTCCAATTCTGGAACAGGGGCTGGGGTTTTATTCAAATCTCTTCATTGTACCAAAGAAGGAGAATTCCTTCAGACCAGTTCTGGATCTAAAAATATTGAATCGTTATGTAAGGATACCAACATTCAAAATGGTAACTGTAAGGACTATCCTGCCTTTTATTCAGCAAGGGCATTATATGTCTACAATAGATTTACAGGATGCATATCTGCATATTCCGATTCATCCAGATCACTATCAGTTTCTGAGATTCTCTTTCCTAGACAAGCATTACCAGTTTGTGGCTCTACCGTTTGGCCTAGCAACAGCTCCAAGAATTTTTACAAAGGTTCTCGGTGCCCTTCTGTCTGTAATCAGAGAACAGGGTATTGTGGTATTTCCTTATTTGGACGATATCTTGGTACTTGCTCAGTCTTCACATTTAGCAGAATCTCATACGAATCGACTTGTGTTGTTTCTTCAAGATCATGGTTGGAGGATCAATTTACCAAAAAGTTCATTGATTCCTCAGAAAAGGGTAACCTTTTTAGGTTTCCAGATAGATTCAGTATCCATCACTCTGTCTTTGACAGACAAGAGACGTTTAAAATTGATATCAGCTTGTCGAAACCTTCAGTCACAATCATTCCCTTCGGTAGCCTTATGCATGGAAATTCTAGGTCTTATGACTGCTGCATCGGACGCGATCCCCTTTGCTCGTTTTCACATGCAACCTCTTCAGCTCTGTATGCTGAACCAGTGGTGCAGGGATTACACAAAGATATCTCAATTAATATCTTTAAAACCGATTGTACGACACTCTCTGACGTGGTGGACAGATCACCATCGTTTAGTTCAGGGGGCTTCTTTTGTTCTTCCGACCTGGACTGTAATTTCAACAGATGCAAGTCTTACAGGTTGGGGAGCTGTGTGGGGGTCTCTGACAGCACAAGGGGTTTGGGAATCTCAGGAGGTGAGATTACCGATCAATATTTTGGAACTCCGTGCAATTTGCAGAGCTCTTCAGTCATGGCCTCTTCTAAAGAGAGAATCGTTCATTTGTTTTCAGACAGACAATGTCACAACTGTGGCATACATCAATCATCAAGGAGGGACTCACAGTCCTCTGGCTATGAAAGAAGTATCTCGAATTCTGGTATGGGCGGAATCCAGCTCCTGTCTAGTTTCTGCGGTTCATATCCCAGGTATAGACAATTGGGAAGCGGATTATCTCAGTCGCCAAACGTTACATCCGGGCGAATGGTCTCTTCACCCAGAGTTTTTTCTTCAGATTGTTCAAATGTGGGGACTTCCAGAAATAGATCTGATGGCCTCTCATCTAAACAAGAAACTTCCCAGGTATCTGTCCAGATCCAGGGATCCTCAAGCGGAAGCAGTGGATGCATTGTCACTTCCTTGGAAGTATCATCCTGCCTATATCTTTCCGCCTCTAGTTCTTCTTCCAAGAGTAATCTCCAAGATTCTGAAGGAATGCTCGTTTGTTCTGCTGTTAGCTCCAGCATGGCCTCACAGGTTTTGGTATGCGGATCTTGTCCAGATGGCCTCTTGCCAACCGTGGACTCTTCCGTTAAGACCAGACCTTCTGTCACAAGGTCCTTTTTTCCATCAGGATCTCAAATCCTTAAATTTAAAGGTGTGGAGATTGAACGCTTGATTCTTAGTCAAAGAGGTTTCTCTGACTCTGTGATTAATACTATGTTACAGGCTCGTAAATCCGTATCTAGGGAGATATATTATAGAGTCTGGAAGACTTATATTTCTTGGTGTCTTTCTCATCATTTTTCCTGGCATTCTTTTAGAATTCCGAGAATTTTACAGTTTCTTCAGGATGGTTTGGATAAAGGTTTGTCTGCAAGTTCCTTGAAAGGACAAATCTCTGCTCTTTCTGTTCTTTTTCACAGAAAGATTGCTAATCTTCCTGATATTCATTGTTTTGTACAAGCTTTGGTTCGTATAAAACCTGTCATTAAGTCAATTTCTCCTCCTTGGAGTTTGAATTTGGTTCTGGGGGCTCTTCAAGCTCCTCCGTTTGAACCTATGCATTCATTGGACATTAAATTACTTTCTTGGAAAGTTTTGTTTCTTTTGGCCATCTCTTCTGCTAGAAGAGTTTCTGAATTATCTGCTCTTTTTTGTGAGTCTCCTTTTCGGATTTTTCACCAGGATAAGGCGGTGTTGCGAACTTCTTTTAAATTTTTACCTAAGGTTGTGAATTCTAACAACATTAGTAGAGAAATTGTGGTTCCTTCATTATGTCCTAATCCTAAGAATTCTAAGGAGAAATCATTGCATTCTTTGGATGTAGTTAGAGCTTTGAAATATTATGTTGAAGCTACTAAGAATTTCCGAAAGACTTCTAGTCTATTTGTTATCTTTTCCGGTTCTAGGAAAGGTCAGAAGGCCTCTGCCATTTCTTTGGCATCTTGGTTGAAATCTTTAATTCATCATGCTTATGTCGAGTCGGGTAAAACTCTGCCTCAAAGGATTACAGCTCATTCTACTAGGTCAGTTTCTACTTCCTGGGCGTTTAGGAATGAAGCTTCGGTTGAAGCCCACCCTTTTTTGTGGTGGTTATGATTTTTTTGTATAAAGCACAATTATTCCAATTCCTTATATTTATGCTTCGCACTTTTTTCTTATCACCCCACTTCTTGGCTATTCGTTAAACTGATTTGTGGGTGTGGTGAGGGGTGTATTTATAGGCATTTTGAGGTTTGGGAAACTTTGCCCCTCCTGGTAGAAATGTATATCCCATACGTCACTAGTTCATGGACTCTTGCTAATATGAAAGAAATGAATTTATCAGGTAAGTTCTTACATAAATTATGTTTTTAGTACAGAAGTACACTACTATAAACCATTTTATTTTTATATCTGCTTTAGGTTAGGCACATACACGCTCAAAAAACTTATATGGCCATACTCACATACACACATGCACACACTCACACACATGCACACACTCGCATACACAAATACACACATGCACACACTCGCATACACACATGCGCACATGCACATACACAAATACACACATGCACACACTCACACACATGCATACACTCGCATACACAAATACACACATGCACACACTCGCACACACACATACACACATGCACACACTCACATACACAAATACACACACACACATGTACACACTCACATACACACATACACACTTACATACACACATACACATGCACACACTCGCACACACACTCACATCATATTTTTATCATTATATGTAAAATACACAGTACATATGAAAATGAGAAGATGTATAATGTATTTTGCATGTGTCATTATACCTGCCCTTTTTTCCATCTATTTATCTATATTACCTACATCCATCTTTCTGTCTCTCTAATAAAACTAAATAAAACTATATATATATTTTTTCCTTTTGGTCAATTAAATATCCTAACTACTAACGTTTCAAATAAATAAAGATCCATTAAATTAATAATATTGCTATAGCTACTAATATTTCTAATGCAATGATATTCTGGTTGAAAAACAATAATGCAATCATGATGCACTTCTATATACATTTTCATATTTATGTTGGCACCAAAAAAAAACAACCCCTGAAATTATCAATATGATAAAACAATGATCCACGAAAAAATGCTTGAAAGTTACTACACTAGTCTTGAGCACACAATAAATTATTGTGGGCAAGTAAAAGATTATATTTTTCTCTATATTTAACATTGACTTGGTTTCTAACTTGGTTTTTGTCCTGAGACTACTGTCTTTTTTCCCCCATGACTGGTAAACATTACAAATATTTTTTCAACCACTGTTTATAAATGAAACAACAATAATGATTTCAAAATAAATGTAGTGATATTTTTATTTAGAATATGGTTAATGAGTTATTAGAACATATGCTAAAAGTAGTATGAATTGATTTGAATGAAATCATTCTTTACAAAAATTGTGTTCTTTTATTTTTTGGCTAATGAAATATAAGTCCAGTTTGTAATTGTGATATAATGTCTGCAGCCATATTGGTCATCTGTTTTGAAGTATTTTACTTTAGCAAGTCAATACTCATTTACATCAAGCTTGTTAGTTAAAGAAAGCAATTGAGAAATATCTTAACTAGAAAAAAGTATATATTTGGAGCTCAGCTCTTCTTTAACTGAATCATAGCTACTCATCAGACTGAGAAATCCTTTTGAATACCCAGATGACAAAGAACTAGTTTTTTAGTCGGAAATAGAGTTTTTTTTAAGGTAAATTAGATTTGCAGACACTTTTATAAAAAAAAATAATCTTGAAAGCAGTTTTCCTTATTTCCTTACTGTGATTGCTTTTTCAAAATAGGAGTAGGGACGGAAAATACAATATACCACAGCTATATTTTTAAAATGTATGACACAGATGCTTAATTTTAAATTGGAAAATATTTTTTACATTTTATGCCACAACTAAGCATCATAATTTTTGTGATTTTGTTTACCAGCTATGGATGTTGATGCCAAATTGTTGGATAAGCATATTTATTTTTTAATTTGATTTTTTTCTATTTTATATATCTGAGTTCTCTGCTGATACGTTAAATGTAATAAATAGAAATCCAACAACAACAATTTTTGTTATAAATCCTTATTTATTTAATTTCAAATTAACAATTTTAATAATGATAATCATAAAATTTGTGCTTATAATTTGTTGAATGATGAGTATTAACATTTAGTGAACAATTCATAGAACAATCTCATTGTATAAGTTTGATACCTATTATTGATCAATTGCAAAAATTATTTTATTCACTACATCAAGTTTAGCCATTGACCAAAACTGAAAATATAAATTTTGACATTTAATATGATTTTAAAGAGGAGCCTAGCTAGGTATGGATGTAACTGAATAGTATACAAAAATTACAGTGGCAACTCCGGAGAATTTCCTGGAGTTGCAGTTTCTCTTTTACATATGTAGAGTTTGCATTTTCTTCTACAGTGTCAGATGCTAACAGCATTCCCTGAAATTGCTTCCCAACCTGTTCCTGCCAGTCATCCACTCGATATATGGAACCTTGAGAGTTAGAAACAAGAAAACATAGCACCATCATTTTTTTAAATACTTTTAAAAGTATATATTGGTGTTATTATTTTTTTAAGAAAAATACAAACTTTATTTGGTAATTATATATAGTGTGTGTGTGTTTGTGTATTGTACTGTAGCATATACACACACATGTAATATGTTACAATAAAATATACACCTACTTGCTTAAAAGAAAATAGTAAAATATTCTAACATTAGGCAAAATTAAAACATAAAAAAACTAGCTGGTTGTTTTACTTACATAATGTAACACATAATTATATGAAAAAAGAAAACATCTAAAATATTTTTTTCACATAAGTTTTAGAATCATATTAAGCAATAATGAATTATGGTTTTTAGATGCTTATTAAACACATACTCTCTATAATAAAGTACATATTTCTCTTTACAATGTCATAGAAAATTCTGATATAGTTTCTTTAACAATGTAGTTTCGACAAGAAAAACGTGTGTGGTTTGGGCATTTCGATGTTCCCAGATGATTTATGCAGTATTAGTTGCAACAATATTTACATTGTAGTATCTTCATAAAAACATTCTGCATTTGAGATTTCCTGTCAAAATAAGTATGCTTTCAGCTCTTGCCAGAAAATGCTCTCAAGATCTCTAGCATCTTGTGACACGTAATATAACATTTTATATACACAAAAGGGAATCGCTATGATTTTATTGAATGATGAAAATTGGAAACAACAGCTACTATGTATGCAAGTAAAATGTTCAAATGAATTCATACAACTGTTGTTTTGTTGTTTGCACATATTTTCAAATAAAATGTTCACATCAAAAAAGCCATTTAACTACCTTAACTAATCAAACTTTTTAAAGTACAGCTGGTCTTTGAAATGGTTTATAAATGACAGTTCAACTGTGAAATATTACAAATTATTCAATGGTCACATATTTTTACATTTTTTTCATCAGTACAAACAATTCTGGATAAATGTTCCGTACTTTTAAAAGAATGTTTTAGAAAATATATTCTTTGTAGTTGGATTATATTGTCCACAGAAATATTTTCAGTTCGGGTTTCTGGCATTAAAGATGTTCTACATCTTTAGCAAAATTGTAAATATGAGCCTAATTATTATATCAATGTGGTTTTGCAGAATAAAAAGCAAATAGGATTGTTGTAAATGAGATGGTAGTATACTGTGTTGAATAAAGATGGGCAAATATTTTCAGAAATCTCCTTAAAATAAAAATTGTTGGACACTTTCTTCATTATAAATAAGTGTCAAAATGCAAAACATTTAACTTTTGATAAAAAAAAAAAAAAAAAAATTCCCTCCACCACATGTAACATTTGATTAATGAACCCAATTTTAGAATATTCAGATTTTAAAAAAAAATGGAGTGTTGATAGATTTCAGACGTGGTTTTTCGCACCGAACTTCGCAAGGGCTGCCCTGGTGGAGTTATCGAGAAAAAAAAGGGCAGTCCCTGCAAGTGGTGAGATGTCTCCTATTGAAAGTAATGTAGTTTGCTGGAAAGGGCCACTACACCGTGGAGCGGTTAACAGGGGCCACACTTTAATAGTTAAATCCTGTAGTCAATACAAATCGCACTACGCTGCTTTCTACGTATAACATTTTACTATCACCTATATTTTTTGTATAGGGTTATAAGTGTTTTGTGAAAAGCTTGCCAATTTTTAATTAGTGAGAAAAAAACTGTGAAATCTGCAGTGCGAAAAACTTTACCGAATTACGCTGGAAATTAGAGAGAATTTCATATACACCCATGGAACGCCCATGTTCAACCCATTTTATGTAAAAACAACAATTACGCTTTAAATTTTTAAATACAAATTTCTTGCTTTTTTTGAACATCCAGTGCACTTAAATTAAGATTTATACTGTGCATAGTTAATACAATTTATTCCTGTGTAATTTACATAAAAATGTTTGTTTTTTATAAAATACGATTTTGTGAACAATTTTGTTATGTTTTTTATGCATCTTAACAATACAATTATTTCATGCTTATTTTTGTGTGAATGGTTCTATTATTCATTTTGTATGATGCTTAAAATACAAATTTTATTGAGCACTTTTCATACAAAAATGCAGTATACCTCCCTTAGCGAGATGTTGTGTTTTCAGGATAAAAATTGGCTTTAGATCATTCCACCAGGGAAATAGAAGTACTGGTGTGGCGAGCATTCTTTAATAAACTCCCCAGCCCAGAGAGCTTTAGAACATTGGGGCCTAAGTCTATGGGAATCAAAATTCAAATATTCTATTCAACCGTTAACATTTAATACTCAAAATTTCAAATCAGTGTTTGATTTTAATATTTTCTATTTTAATGCTAACATGATTTCTACTTTTTTTCCAACAGAACAAAATGTCAGTTGGCATATCGTCTTAAAAAAAAAGTCAAACGTGCTACACTTGCCCATTTTTAAGTGGTGATCCTCAGTTTATTAAAATTGTACTTAAATTAAGAGAAGCCACCATGCAAATGTGTAGTAATTATTTATTGAGCTTATTAAAACCTCCTCACTTCTATTTTCTGATATTCATACGCCTACAGAAAGGGTCATAAACCTTTTAGTCTGAGCAAATAATAAAAAACACAGTAATTACTACATGATGCTTCACACCTGTCAATTGTACAATATATCATTACTTTGGTATTTGATACTCAGTAACCTTTAAAAAAAAATCCAAAATATCTGAATTATTATTCACAATTGTAGTGATTGTGAGTCTGTGTTCTGTCCAATGTCAAAGTACAGTATAATCTATGGAAATTAGGAAAATAAATTTTGAATAGTTTGAAGAAAAAAATGATGCTGAAATATTAATGTATTGTCTCTTGCACACACCTAAAATAATAATGGACATGTTTTGCAGGTAATATAAATCTCTGACAGAATGGCATTGGTACTGGAATTGCGTAACAATGTCTGGTTTACATCTACAGAAATCCCTCTAACTTTTTTTTTAGCAGATACTTTTGCAAATTTATATAATAGCCATAGGCTTTCTGAATAGATGTTTCAGGGCTTTGTAGCTGGTGTAAAATCAGAAGATAATAAAAACATAAAAATATTTGCTTTGCTTTGGAAAACTGTATGATCAGACAAAGGAATAAATTAATTTACAATGGACACCTTTATAAAGTACAAATTAAAAATTAGCCTTATGAATTGTATAGTCTCCCCACCAAGTGGTCAAAAGTGTTATGGCATATTGCATTTTATTAATAAAATATGTATTGTGTGAAAAGGTATAGTGAGATATTTTAATGGAGAATCTATGTCAAGATTTCTTTGTTGTATTTAAAAGAATGTTTTAAAAAAAAATGCAGTTAATATTTTTCAAAAAATAATTTCCCTGTGGGGAAATCAAAATATTTTGGAGTCTATTCATAAAGTCCTGTTCCCTCCAACAAACCTGTTAAAAAGTACAATATGGTTAGTTAAAGACAAAGGCTTCATGCAAGGACAAGTCTGCAGTATCCACAAAAAGTTGGCATTTATAAAAAAATAATTCCAGCTTAGCTTGAAATGTTTTGACTGTAAGCAACTTTATTCTGATTGGTTTTAACACATTTTGCTCAGTTTTATAGGCTTAAAACTTAAAACTCTACAAAGTCATTTGAACCTGGCATTCTAAATTAACTCAATAGACAGCACACAACAAGAAAGCATGAATATCAACTCTAAATGTCTATTAATGTTTTTTTTGTTTTAATGTAATATTATAAAAGCAATTAAAATATAGTACAAGTGACCCTCGGTTTACAACGGTTCAATTTGCACCGTTTCAGAATAACAACCTTTTTTTCAGTCGACTGCTATTGAAAAGCATTGAGAAGCAGTGCATTGATTAAAAGTTTTATAATGCTCTTTAGCAAATGTTTTTGTTTATTTAACTTAGTTTAATTATATATTCTGTGTTGTGTGATTATTTTATTAGGTTTATAATGCTGTTTAGCATTTAAAGTCTTAATTTCAAAGCTTTAAAAATAATGTCTTAGGTGTTACTTATGCCAATTTTGAGAGGGGCCTGGAACCTAACTCCCTCACTTCCCATTGACTTACATTATAAACCGGGTTTCAATTTACAATGGTTTCGATTTACAACCATTCCTTCTGGAACCTAACTCCAGCGTAAACTGAGGGCTACATGTACTTTATTTAAAGAACTATTAACATTTAATTGTGTTTAAAATATTATTGCTTTTGATTCCCCATTTTCAATCTCAATTAACACCTTTATTTTTTCAAATATTATGTATTTTAATACTAATTAAAGCAAGTTGGTAGATAAACACTGTGAAATTTGATACAAAGATGGGGAAGACTTCAGAACTATGCCAGAATAATACTATGATGTTGACATACTTTAGTGCTACGCTATTTTTTTTCTTCAAATCAAAGCTCAGATCAAAATGGCCACTAACTCAGAAGCTGCTCTGTAAGTACTATGCCCAATAAAATCTGGACCCTGGCCCTAAAACACCCAAGTCAGCTACATACCCAAAATAGACCTCAGACGAAACCTGAACTTCCAACCCTTTTGTCCACCCAGTACCCACATAAAACCTTAGAACACTTACCTTCTACTGCACCCACTCTTGGCTAGATTACAAGTGGAGCGGTACTTTGCACATTGCTAGATAGAGGCTTTTTGCGTGCATTGAAAGTAAAACGTTTTCTCACAAGCACTAACCTTATGCACACAAAAAGCCAAAGTTCGAATATCGCAATCGCATTAACGTTATTCCCCATTGACTTCAATGGAGTGTGAACAGTAGAAAAAACACCCTAACTCCCTTGCAAACCCAACTGTGTTTTCTCAATTGTGCTAAACAGACATAATATATTAATATTTCACATTCCAATGTTCTTCACATAGAAGAATATGTTCTATTTATTCATAAATACATATACATATATATAAAGTATATATATATATATATATATATATATATATATATATATATATATATATATATATATATACACAGTAATGACCAAAAATATTGGCACCCCTGCATTTCTGTCAGATAATGCACCACTTCACCCAGAAAATTATTGCAATTACAAATGTTTAAGCATTGTCATGTTTATTTATTTTGTCTGTATTAGTATGACACAAAAAAGTGGGAAAAAAAGCCAAATCTGACAAATCACACACATAACTCCAAAAATGGACTGGACAAAATTATTGGCACCTTCTCAAAATTGTAAGAAACAGTTGCATTCCAAGTTTGTGATGCTCCTGTAATTTGTAATTAAAATCACCTGTATCAATTAACAGGTGCTGACAATATAGAAATCACACCAGCAACTAGTTAAAATGGTGAAAAATGTACTCAACCTTTCTGTTGTGTGTCTCTGTGTGCCACACTGAGCATCGAGAAGAGAAAGAGTTGCAAACAATTGTCTGAGGATTTGAGAACAAAAATTGTGGAAAAGCATGGACAATCTCAAGGTTACAAGTCCATCTCTAGAGATCTAAATGTTCCTGTGTCCACTGTGCGCAACATTATCAAGAAGTTTACAGCTCATGGCACTGTAGCTAAACTCCCTGGACATGAACGAAAGACAAAAATTGATCAAAGATTGCAACAAAGGATTGTTCGAATGGTGGATAAAGAACCTCTATCAACTTCTAGACAAATTCAAGCTGACCTTCAGGCACAGGGTACAAATGTGTCAGCTCGCACTATACATCGCCAGCTGAATGAAAAGGGATGCTAGAAGTAGATATGTGCAATTCGTTTCGGATCGATTCGGAAAATCGGAAAATTCGACAAATTCAGAGATTCGGATCGAACCGAATTTCCGAATTAAAATACTGCCGAATTTACTGAATAAATCAGAATTAGTTCGGATTTATTCGGTAAATTCGGATGGCCATGGATTACACTAGTATTGTACAGTATATTAGGTTATATCACTCGGCTATGGGTTACACCTAATATAAAGTACATAATACTAGTCTAATCCCACCTAACACTTACCGAAATTCCGAATTTCCGAACCGAACCGAACCGAATCGAACCAAATCCAGCAGAATTTCTTCGAATACGAATGAATCCGAAACAAATCCGAACCGGATCGATTCAAAAAATTTCGAATTCTAATCATTCCAAACCGAAATTCGAAAAATTCCGAATCGATCCGAACCGAACCAAATCGCCATGCACATATCTAGCTAGAAGACCCAGGAGGACCCCACTGCTGACACAGAAACATAAAAAAAGTCAGATTGAAGTTTCCAAAAACTTACCTGAGGAATCCAAAATCCTTTTGGGAGAATGTGCTGTGGACAGGTGAAACAAAATTACAGTTTTTTGGTAAAGCCCATCATTCTACTATTTTCAGACACTGGATGTCTAGACTGTGTTAAGTGCATTATGAAATCTGAATACTACCAAAGAATTATGTGGTGCAATCTAGGGCCCAGTGCCAGAAAGTTGGGTCTCCATTAGAGGTCATGAGTCTTACAGCAGAACAATGACCCAAAGCACGTGTCAAAAAGCACCCAGAAATGGTTTAAGATAAAGCGCTGGAGAGTACTGAACTGTCCAGCAATTAAACCTGCTCTCAATTCCATAGAGCACCGGTGGAGAGATCTAAAAACAGCAGTTTGGAAAAGGAACCCTTCTAATCTGAGAGACCTGGAGCAGTTGGTGAAAGAAGAGTGGACTAAAATTCCAGTAGAGAGGTGTAAGAAACTCATTGATGGTTACAGGAATCAATTTATTTCAGTTATTTATTCCAAGGGGTGTGCTACCAAATATTAAATAATTTTGTCCAGCCCATGTTTGGAGTTTTGCGTGGAATGCTTTTATTTCTCCACTTTTTGTGTCATACTATTAGTGCAGCCCTTTTTTTGGAGGGTTCTTCCCTCACTCGTTTGCTGTCTTCGATTTGCTGCACAGCACCTCTTCCCTGACTCTATTTTCCATTAGAGGTCACTCTTGAAACATTGTTTATAACCACAGAAATATATAACAATTTGGGAAGCTAGCTATAGTGGTGCCATTGTACAACCAGTGTCTATATATAAAACGTTGTTTGGTAATATTTATATATATATACATATATATATATATATATATATATAGAGAGAGAGAGAGAGAGAGAGAGAGAGAGAGAGAGAGAGAAAAGAAGAGTGGAATGTGAAATATTTACATTAAATAAATAGGTAAACACTTTATTAAAAATGAATATTGCATAAAATTAATTTAACATATTTTCAGCTACTTGACTGAAAAGGGCAATGCACATATATGTATGTGTGTGTATATATATATATATATATATATATATATATATATATATATATATATATATATACTGTATATATGTATACATTTGTATGTATGTTTTTATATGTGTAATTATGTCTGTAAATACATAAATACATATATAAACATATACGTATACACACATATACTCATACACACACATATATACTGTATATATATATATATATATACAGGGAGTGCAGAATTATTAGGCAAGTTGTATTTTTGAGGATTAATTTTATTATTGAACAACAACCATGTTCTCAATGAACCCAAAAAACTCATTAATATCAAAGCTGAATATTTTTGGAAGTAGTTTTTAGTTTGTTTTTAGTTTTAGCTATTTTAAGGGGATATCTGTGTGTGCAGGTGACTATTACTGTGCATAATTATTAGGCAACTTAACAAAAAACAAATATATACCCATTTCAATTATTTATTTTTACCAGTGAAACCAATATAACATCTCAACATTCACAAATATACATTTCTGACATTCAAAAACAAAACAAAAACAAATCAGTGACCAATATAGCCACCTTTCTTTGCAAGGACACTCAAAAGCCTGCCATCCATGGATTCTGTCAGTGTTTTTATCTGTTCACCATCAACATTGCGTGCAGCAGCAACCATAGCCTCCCAGACACTGTTCAGAGAGGTGTACTGTTTTCCCTCCTTGTAAATCTCAAATTTGATGATGGACCACAGGTTCTCAATGGGGTTCAGATCAGGTGAACAAGGAGGCCATGTCATTAGATTTTCTTCTTTTATACCCTTTCTTGCCAGCCACGCTGTGGAGTACTTGGACGCGTGTGATGGAGCATTGTCCTGCATGAAAATCATGTTTTTCTTGAAGAATGCAGACTTCTTCCTGTACCACTGCTTGAAGAAGGTGTCTTCCAGAAACTGGCAGTAGGACTGGGAATTGAGCTTGACTCCATCCTCAACCCGAAAAGGCCCCACAAGCTCATCTTTGATGATACCAGCCCAAACCAGTACTCCACCTCCACCTTGCTGGTGTCTGAGTCGGACTGGGGCTCTCTGCCCTTTACCAATCCAGCCACGGGCCCATCCATCTGGCCCATCAAGACTCACTCTCATTTCATCAGTCCATAAAACCTTAGAAAAATCAGTCTTGAGATATTTCTTGGCCCAGTCTTGACGTTTCAGCTTGTGTGTGTTGTTCAGTGGTGGTCGTCTTTCAGCCTTTCTTACCTTGGCCATGTCTCTGAGTATTGCACACCTTGTGCTTTTGGGCACTCCAGTGATGTTGCAGCTCTGAAATATGGCCAAACTGGTGGCAAGTGGCATCTTGGCAGCTGCACGCTTGACTTTTCTCAGTTCATGGGCAGTTATTTTGCGCCTTGGTTTTTCTTCTTGCGACCCTGTTGACTATTTTGAATGAAACGCTTGATTGTTCGATGATCACGCTTCAGAAGCTTTGCAATTTTAAGAGTGCTGCATCCCTCTGCAAGATATCTCACTATTTTTGACTTTTCTGAGCCTGTCAAGTCCTTCTTTTGACCCATTTTGCCAAAGGAAAGGAAGTTGCCTAATAATTATGCACACCTGATATAGGGTGTTGATGTCATTAGACCACACCCCTTCTCATTACAGAGATGCACATCACCTAATATGCTTAATTGGTAGTAGTAGATGAGCTGAATTAAAGCCTGCCAGTTCGGACAGTCAGGTTTCTTCCAATTCCTGGCAATAAGTAGCTTTGCAGCAATTATAATAGTAATCAGTAGGATACGGCTCGGTACCGGTAGGGGCCTGAGACTGGCATGTATTATAGCCGCCTCTGGGGGGAGGGACGTAATGAGACCCAAAAGCCGACACAGAGACTCCAGTTTGCGCCACAAGGGGGCGATGATGGGGCAGGCCCACCAAATATGTTGGGGGTCCCCTATTTGTTGGCAGCCTCTCCAGCAAAGGTGGGATGTGTTTGGAAACATTTTATGGATCTTTGAGGGAACATAATGCCATCTAGTCATTAGCTTGTAAAACAATTCAAAGAGGGTAACACAGTGAATTGAAGACTTAGTGTGTTGGATTGCTGCTGACCAAATCTCTGTAGACAGAGCTACACCCCAGTCCCTCTCACAGTCCTCCATTTGTCTGGTCTTAGAGAGCTTGGTAGCATTGAGGAGGATTAGATAGTGGGAGGATAGTGGAGAAATGTGATGTGAGTCCGTGGAGAGCCTAGTTTCCCATGGAGTCAGTGGTCTGGGGGGGGGCGGTCAAGAAACCCCAAGATTTTAAGATGGAGAAGAGCCTAAGGAGGTCAAATCTGAATTTGAGTGGAATATTGTGGCTTTGTGCCATGGTGTCTGGAGACATGAGACCGCCTTCTGCAAAAAAGTCTGTTATTTGAAGGTTGGAAAGGGCTCGGCGAACCGCCGATCCCGCCAGCGGGAGACCCAGCAAAAGCCCTGACATAGAATGGGAAGGAGAAGGATGTGGGGAAACCAAATTATGGTGACAAAGCTGTGTCCAGGAAGTTCTGCAGCGTTGGACAATTTTGTTGTGAGTTGGAAAATCTGAGGAACAGTGAGGTGGGATCCATAATAGATCCATTAGTGTTAGGTTGGCCGGGATGGAGGCTTGTTCTAGTTCTAGCCAGCGAGGGATGGCTAATTTTGTATTCCACTCAGAAATATGGGATAGAATGGCGGCTTCGTAAAAAAGCCTGATGTTCGGTAGACCTAGCCCCCTGTCAAGACCGGGCGCTGCAACAAGGAGGCTGCAATTCAGGGCCTTTTTCCATTCCAAATATATTGTTTAATTACCGCCTGAAATTTGTTAAGCAACGGGAGTGGGACTTTGACCGGCAGACATCGGAAAAGGTAGGTTAACTTGGGGAGCTGCATCATCTTGACTGCCGCTATTCTTCCAAACCAGGAGATTTCATCGTATCTTCTGGAACACAGATCTGTTTGAAGTTGGGAAAGGAGGGCATGGAAATTCTTAGACAGAATAGGGCTGACGTCATAGGAGAGAAACACTCCCAAGTGCTTTAACCCTGACGATGACCACTGAAAGTGGAATTTTTTCTTAAGAGAGTGCAATTGAGAGTCAGATAAGTTTAGGGGATAGGCCTCTGTTTTACAAAAATTCTGTTTATAGTAGGAAATGTCACCGAACCTGTTTATTAATTCTAAAAGTGCAGGACGTGACTCCTCCGGATCCGTGATGAAAAGAGTTAAGTCGTCCCCATACAGAGCCAGTTTTTGGGGGTGTCATGTAGTACCAAGCCTTGGACTAGAGTTGAGGTCCTGATTGCTGTGGCGAGTGGCTCAATGCATAGGGCGAATAGAAGGGGAGACAGGGGGCACCCTCTCACCCTCGCCGTAGGGCAGGAATATAGGGATCTAACAGCTGTGATAAAGGGGTCTGGTAGGCCGACCGCTTGTAGAGTCAGGAACATGTAGTCCCATCTCACCCTGTCAAACGCTTTTTCAGCGTCCATTGACAGGGCGAGAAGAGGAACCCCATGTCTGCAGCTTCAGTAAAGATGTTGAGGAGGCGTCTTGTGTTATCAGGGGCCTGTCTACCTGGAATGAAGCCCATCTGGTCCGGGTCAACTATCTCTGGGAGCAGTCTATTTAATCTGGTGGCCAGTATTTTTGCGTATAACTTTACATCTACATTAATTAATGAGATCGGCCTATAGTTCTCACAAAGAGAGTGGTCTTTGCCTTCTTTGGGAATCGTAATAATAGCAGCTTCAAGAAATTTGGGGCAGAGGGCTCCCGAGTTGAAGGTAGAGTTAAATAATCTGATAAGAAGGGGAGATAGGAGGGATGTGAAAGTTTTATAAAATAGAGCAGTGAACCCATCTGGACCAGGAGACTTATTAACAGAGAGTGAAGAGATCGCTTGCTTCAATTCCTCTGTAGTTACTGGGCCAGAGAGGCTTAGGGCATCCTCCTTTGAGAGAGTAGGCAAGGGGAGGGGGAACAAGAACTGCTCTGTCGTTTCAAGGTCTGTAAGCCCTCTCGGGAGGAATCTAAGTTGTACAGGTCAGAGTAGTAATGGGCAAATGCCCTTGCAATATCTTTAGGGGCATAGACCATTCCTCTAGATGTTTTGATTTGTGGGATCCGGCATTGCTGGGCTCTGATTCAAAGTTTGTGAGCCAGCAGACGGTCGGCTCTGTTTCCTTTATAATAATAAAGTTGTTTAAGGGATAAGAGGTTCGACTGAATCCTTTTGTCTTCAATTGCGTTAATTTTGAATCTAATGGTTGTGATTTGTTCAGCAATCTGTCTAGAGGGGCCTCCTTTGTTGAGGGTCTCTATAGACCGGAGTTCAGAGTATAGTTGGGCCAAGGGTTTACCTGAGATGTTACGATTTACTGAAGCCTGCTTTATGAAGTGGCCCCTCATAAAGGCTTTCAGGGTTGCCTATAGTATTGGTTCATCAGTCATTGCATTGTCATTGATGGACAGAAATTCGGTTATAACTTTGGAGACATCAGCCTCTGCTGGACCTGATATTAATGAGGGGTGCAGCCTCCACAAGGAGGGGTAGGCTCCAGAAGGAGATAAGTTGGTCAGGGAAATGGAGACCATATCATGGTCTGACCAGGGACATATTCTGATGGAAGGGAGAGTTAATCTGTCCAGAAGGGGGGAGCGGCACAATAGATAATCGATTCTTGTGTAACAGAGGTGGGGATTTGAGTAAAAGGTAAAGTCTTTCTCCATAGAAGATAGACAGTGCCAAGAGTCATACAAGTTGTATTGGTACATTAAGGATCTAAACTGGTGTGAGAGTCTTTTGGTGGAGGGATCCAGTGGTCCGCATTTGGATGATTTTCTATCTAGAATTGGGTCCCATATGACGTTGAGATCTCCTCCAATCAGAAGAGTACCCCTACATAATTGTTCTATCCGAGGGAGGACCGATTTCATAAAGGCTAGTTGCCCCACATTGGGGGCATACAGCGAAGCGATAGTGTATTGGGCGCCCTCTAGAGTGCAAACTACTAATAAGTATCTGCCCTCTGGGTCCCTTTCCACATATTGGACCTCACATGACACAGATTTATGTACCATGATGGCAACTCCTCTCCTTTTTTGGGGGATGGGAAGCCAACAGGCAGGTCGGAAACAGCTTAGAGTTCTGTAAAAACGAAGAACCTTGAGGCCAGTGGGTCTCCTGGAGGAAGGCAACTCCCACCCCATTCTTCAGGAGGTAACAGAGGAGAAGACTTCTCTTAGAGGGAGAATTTAGTCCTTGAGCATTTAAGGTGGCAAATTTGAATGCCATGTTTAGGAGGGAGGGAAGAAAAAAAAAAGGGGGGGGAGGGGGTGGTAGAGAGGGGGCAGAAGGGGAAGGGTAGTTAGTCCTGTTCTCTGTTTACCACTTTGCACCCGAATTGGGATGACGTTTTTCTTTTTTTGTCTTTTCTTTCTTTTCTCTTTTCCCTTTTCACCTTTGAAATTCTCTGTATAGTTTTAATTTTTTTTTTTTTTTTAAACTTTTGAATAGGTATTCGAGAAAAAATACAATTAAAATGTATCAATGATTGAGGTCTGTGACAACAAATACACAGCCAAAATCTGCGTTATGCTTCCCTAAGAAGCGAAGCCTAAAGCAGATCTAAAAGTGGGGGGAGAGTGCCGACGGCACTAGAAGCGAGCTAAAGAGTTTAGATTTCTACCAGGTTAAGGCTGTATGGGCCCAGGGGGTGAACAGAGGGGATTAGGATGGACATTTATGATTGACAATTATTACAGCTTACAGTATTAGCAGTACATTCCTAGATTGCTGGATGGAAAACACAGAGGAAACATGTATCAACATGAGAACAGCATAAAAGTGAGTGAATACAATATAAGAAATGAGCATAAACTTGAGGTAAATTCACATGTGGTCAATAAAACCTTGATATATAAGAACTCTGGAACTAACAAAACATATTAATTACCCATCTATCCAGCTAACGGTGGGAGGGGGGATGAAGAAGAGGGGAGTTAAGTGGAATGGTGTTAAGTCAACACTGAATTTGTACTCCCTTCCTCCTCCCTTGTGGTGAGCATATGAGAAACAGAAGTGGGCACAGAATCTGGAGAGGAATTATTACTTTTGAAAAGGACCTCAAAGGGCCCGTAAGAGGGAGATGAGAGGGACACAAGGAATGACCCTTGGGGTCTAGTGTTCCCAAGCCTTTGGTTTTTAACTGTTTACAAAACTTAACTTAACTGTAACATTGTCTAATAATTTTTTCTGGAGGCACACTGAAACCAGCGGCCCCCATCTCTTACTCTTAGTAGGTTAAAGTTCGGGTCAGGACAACTGTCACAATATCTTCTGGTTCTTTTAAGGCTGACAGTTCTTGAACCTAAAGAAAAGAGGAGAAAACACAGACAACAACAATAACAGTAATGATAATAATGACAACTAAGGTGTCAATATGGCTCTTGTCCTTTCTATATGCAGATACAGGACCTATATAAAGTAAAGTTCAAGAGGTAGATGTCTATTGGACCCCCAAAGGGCAGTTGGTAGTGGATAAAGGCTCCAGTTTCCTTAAGGCCGTAAGTCCAAGGCCTGGGTTATAAGTAAAAATGCTCCACATCAGTGGGGGGTTGGAGGTTCCTTGTTGGCGACCCTAGGGGGAAGTTGAGTCCACGTTGGAGCCTCAGCTCTCAAATCTCCATTTGGGGCTTTCGGGGTTGAGGAAGGGGGTCTGTTCAGAAGTTGATCCCACTTGGAAAGAAGGCTTCTAGCCTGTTCTGGAGAGGTGACAATATGTTGTATGTCGTCTTTGGACACAAATAGTCTCACCGGAAAGCCCCATCTGTACTTAATGTCTTTATTCCTAAGAATTCTAGTAAAGTCCTGGTAAGCCTTGCGTTGTTGCAAGATGTGAGGGGAGAGATCTGGAAAGATCTGAAGGTTGTCAAATTTCGTAGGTTTTAAGGCTCCAGAGTTAACTGCTCTCAGAATTTTCTCCCTAAAGGTGAAGTAATATAGCCTCACCACCACATCTCTTGGCTTATCATCTGAAATGGCTCTCGGCCTGATTGCTCTATGAGCCCTGTCAATAAGGGATTCAGGATCCTTCAGGGAACCAAGTGCCGCCGAGAAAACCTCTTGTAGATAGGTCTGAAGATCCTTGGGGAGAACACTTTCAGGGATGCCCCTCAGACAAACATTATTGCGTCTGGAGCAGTCTTCTAAGTCAGCTAGTTTGGACTCAAGCACTGTAATTTGTCCAGCCAGGCATTCTGAGTGTGAGACCAGATTGGTGTGGTCAACTGAGAAGTCTTCCTGCTTACACTCCAGGGTGTCGGTGCATTCACCTATTGTAGCTATATCTCTTTTCAGATCTGAGCAGGATTTGTCAAACCTTTTGCAGATGGATTCATGGTGTGACATCAGCATAGTTTTTATTTGAGTCATCACAATGTCTGCTAGGCTTGCAGGTTGAGAGGAAGCGTTGGTTTCTCTTTCATTGCTTGGCTCCGAATGACAGGTTGAGTCAGACAAATCATCCTCCGAACAGTGTTCCTGTTCTCTTCGGGGAAGCTGGAAGTGCTCTTTCATTGTTGTTTTCGGGCCTGGGAGGCCTTTTGATTTCTTCCTTTGGGCTTGCGCCATAATTCTTCAGAGGAAGTGTTCACGGGGGGGTCCTGTAGATGTTGGTAAAGGCCCACATTATGGTGTATGGGGAGTATTGAGGAATATGCTGAGAATTTTCCACTGATCACTGTAAGCAGGATTTAGATCACCCCTGGGCCCCCGCCCTAGGGCATAGTGTTTCTAGTCGGCCATCCTGCTGCTTCCAACAGGTGTAACCATATTAGGAGTGGCTCCTATTGTTCTAAGGTATGGATCACTTTATTGTTAGAGTACTGCCCGTTACCAGTTGCAGCAGAGTCCTAGGGCAGACCCCTGGTTACCTCCACTCACTCTCCCCAGGGAAGTTGCCCTCACAGGGCGATCTTGGGAAAGGGGAAGGGGGTATGACCCGCTGTCACTGAGGGCAGCGGGAAAGGGGGGGGAGAGTGTGGTTAAGTTAGATAGGTACTGCAGACGCTGGTGGAGAAGACCTGTTTATACAGGAAGTTTGCAGGGGTGAGGTTTATGTCAAAAAACCTTGTGAGAAGTTCCTCAGTTCATAGGCCTGCAGTGAGACAACCCTGTTGCTGGTGGGGAATATCTGGGCTGTGTGGAGTTTAAGGAGCACTTGGTCCCTCTGAAGTAAATCAAGATCAAAAGATATGCAGGACCCTCATAGGGTTAAGCTCTCTCAAACCTGGAACCCTCTTTATGTCAGAAAAACCTCACTGACCTAGTCCAGGCCCGCCTAGAAGCATACAGAAATGAAGGGGCCAGGATGTGGACTTAAATGTGTTAAAGGGCCCTTGAAAAGTTTGCAGCTTATCGTGGGTAATACTTTGAGGTATAGAAATGGGCAGTAAGAGTTCTCATTTATTTTTAAGGACAGACTACCTGATGCTGCTGCACGCCAAAGCAGGCAGGATGTGGCGTACACACTTGAACTCTGTACTGCTGGGATGCAGCTTCCCCTGGTAGGCCTTAGCCAAGATGGCAGCCACTCCTGCCCTCCACTCCTACCCAGAGATGCAGGTCCACACAAACAGGGTGAACCAGCCTTCAGTGCAGGCAAGGTCACGGTAAGAGGGGGTAGGATGGGTAGGATGTGAGCGGTGCTGTAGAATGATTTGCAGCTGAACGTTTGTCGTTCGGACTTTGCTGCGTATTTAGGTGTGGTTGGAGATCTGCGGGCAATATACTTCCCAAGATTAGATCCGAGGGATGTGATTGCGGCTCTGGAGCGGAGCCCCGACCCTCTGGAGTCGTAGGTGGTAAATTAGATGTAGATGCACAGGGTAAAATTAAAGTCGGAAGCTGACAGAACGGAACGTCACTGCATTAAGCCCCAAATTAGCACAGACGGTCTTGGCAGTTAGACCCTAATAGGCTTATAAATCTTGTGGCCAGGCTATAATAGAAATTTTTTCGCTAGAAGCACGTTTTTAAGCTAAAAACTACTTGTTATGGATGGAGCTCTTACACTATGCATCCAGCCAGCTCGGCAGTTAGCTCCGCCCCTTCCAAAATGTTTTTAATGTCCAACTTGCAATATAATTCTAGCGGTAAAAATATTGCAACTTTGTGATCGCGTTTGCAATACTTGCGATAATGATTATACTACCCTTGTAATCTAGGTCATAGACTTCTAGCAATACATGCGCACCCCCAAACGCCTTTTAGTTTACCTAGATTTACTCTTCAGCATTGATATGAAAAGGACAAACCAAATGTAATAATAGAAGTAAATTGAAAGGATTTTTATAATAGCATGCTCTATCAAAACCATGAAAGTTTAATTTTACTTCACTTAAAGGGGCAGTAAACCTACACAATAATGGTTATATAATTCTGCACATAGTGCAGAATTATATAACATTAATTTAGTGCCAACTTTATGCTTCAAAAGTATTTGAAAGATTTTTATGCCAAAGTAGAATTTTGTAGAACGCGGCTCCTGGCTCTACTGAGCGGGTCTGGTCTTTTCAGAAGCGCATCGCGGAATGCGGAATGCATTCTAATCACAGCCAGCCTGATTGCACCATTAAACTCAATGTAGCTCACTCCTGCTACCAGTCCAGAGCCAGAGCGAGCTACATTTAGTTTAATGGCGCTGTGACTAGACAGCGTGCCACAATGTGTTTCTGAAAAAACCAGACCCACTCAGTAGAGCCAGGAGCGACATTCTACAAAATTCTACTTTGGCATAAAAAAATCTTTCAAATACTTTGAAGCATAAAGTTGGCACTAAATTAATGTTATATAATTCTTCACAATGTGCAGAATAATATAACATTATTGTGTAGGTTTACTGCCCTTTTAAAAGGGACAGTAAAGACAAAAGTAAATGTTGATAA
This sequence comes from Bombina bombina, assembly GCF_027579735.1. NCBI lineage: Eukaryota > Metazoa > Chordata > Amphibia > Anura > Bombinatoridae > Bombina > Bombina bombina. The sequence continues at coordinate 325,702,669 of NC_069503.1, forward strand.
TTCAGGTAGAACAATTTTAAAAAACTTTCCAATTTACTTCTTTTATCAATTTTCCTTAGTTATCTTGGTATTTTTTGTTAAAGAGTAATTTGGGATTAGCTCAGGAGCGTGCACATGTGTCTTTCCATCTGGCAGCAGTGTTTGCAATAATGTTTATAGTTATGTTATACATAGTTACAAACTCTGCTGCCATAGAGTGTCTGTATCATTTTATGGCAGCAGTTTTATATGGATAACATTACTATAAACCTTTTAAAATTGTATTATATATATAGTTGTTTTAATATTATGCATTGTCCAATTCATTTACTGTCCCTTTAGTGTCTTCATATCACAGTGTAAATATAATATTGGCCTTTTTTGCTTTTCCTTTGCCATTTGTGTGCAGTATATGTGAAAATGAGAAGTGTGTAGTGGGTTCTTTTGGGTCAGCAGTCTACCTGATAAAAGGCAGAACTATTTTATGCTACTTATACTTATAAACAAAGGTGAAACTTAAGATTTTAAAACAAACATTTGGATTATTACCAAAAAAAAAAGATAATTCATTCCATTAAACAGAACCCATACATGTGTTTATCATTGGAAAAAAATATATAAGTTATTACATATTACCAAATCACAATTACATTACATAGACACCATGTATCTGGATAGTATCAGTACTTCTCATCTTTCATAAATTTGCCAATGACAAGCTTATTTTTTATATTTCTTCTGTCATAAATCTGATATAGCACATACCATATGAAGTATTTGCAGGTCAAAATCCATATATGCATCTCCATATGCTACATATGAGAAATTGTGTGCATTTTATCCAATTAATGTTATGGCATTATTCTAAGGTATTCAATATTATAATATACTGTAATTTCCATTTTTTTATTTACTGAATAATACATTTATAATATGTATTTCATATGCGTTTGGAAGGGTGAAACATTCTGTACTGCAGCTCAAATGGAACAATATGTCTATATAAACTTTAAAGACAGGCAACATTGTTTAATGTATTACATAGTATAGTGAAAACAAAACTATTACAACTGTTTCAATCTAATTTGAAAGATTTAATTATCATATAATGAAATATATCCATGCATGTATGCTTTAGGCAATGTATTAAGCTTAATAAAATAGAGCATGTAGTTGTGTTTCACTTAGCTGTAGTAGCATTTATTGATACATTCAGTGTTACAGCCAATGGGCCTCACGTATTAAATAGCAGGAGGACAGCTTCTCAACTTCGATGCGTATGGGCAGTGGATCTTTCATCCTCTGGCCCGCTGAGTGTGTAATGCCCGCCCCTTCAGAGGTGGCAAGGAATGTAAGAAGCGGCGGTCTAATGACCGCTGCTTCTTACATTGTGGGAAGCAGGCTCGCATGTGCAAACCTACCCCGCAAGGGCTCCAAAGCAGCGTACATGGAGCCCAATATGCTAATATAAAAATAAGTTGTACCACAAGCAGAGCTGTGTTCATGGGCATTTATAGTGATTATGTTTACTTATTTATTTACTTTTGTGGGTAGGCATATCAAATGTCAAATCCTTTAAAACTTAGTGCACAGTTTAGGTCAGGGTTTATAAAAGTGTGTAGTCTTCTAGAGTGATAATCATCTGTGCAAGCCATAATTGATTAAATGGACATTATAGTGGAAAGACATGCTCTAATTCCTAATTTTTGCACTGGTTTGCACTGGTTTGTCTGGTATGACAAGAATTACCAGAGAATGTTTAGTACGCCCTCTACTTTTCAATGGATAGTGCAGCCATGCAAAACTTCACTTATATTACAGTTATTAGCCGAGAAAAACACATAACAGTATGAAAAAAGTTAGCGCAACTTGACACCTGAAGTAAAGTGTTAGTGCTAAAATTAAAGTGTAATAAAACACTTGTAAAACATATTAAAGTATTGCACTAATATATATATATATATATATATATATATATATATATATATATACAGGCACGGCGCTTGCATAAGGCGTACATGCCCCATTTGACAGAATCTGTGCCACAAGTTTTTGTTGCACTGCACGCGGTATGAGGTGTTGGCAGCTGAAGTTTAGTGGCGAGCAGGCAGCGCTGAACAACTGACTCTGTGACCTAGATTGTCTGTGCCTTGTTAGTGAGTCAGCTGCAACAGAGTGAGGATGCGGGACTTCCAGACATCTAAAGAGAAATCGAGCATCATTTGCCCGTTGTTGCCTTTTTGTGATGTGAACTACTACTACTGTAAATGTGAGTCACTCTGTGCAGCTCAGACAGTGTCTGTGAAATCCTAACGCTTGGGGGGCCTGGCAGCTGCCACAGCAGACAGCCAGGTACTGGCCGGGTGGACTTGAATGCAAGAAGGGAAGAGAGCAAATTAGCACACTGGGCTAAGGGGCTTGGAGGGTGGAGGTGCTGGCTGCCGGTCATGGTTGTTCTGGCCGGGAAATCAGTCCGGGGGGAGGGTGTGTGTGTGAGTGGAGGCCTAATGAAATCCATGGTTGATACTTGATTCATCTCATGCAGAAAGATTAAAAAAGCTCTACAAACAAGGGGTTAAATCTGTGTTGCATGGTGACTGTTCTGTAGAATGTTTGATTTCCATTAGATTTTTAAAGTGAATGTTATCCCAAACACAGCCTCAGTAATCAAGGAGTTAAATCATGTTCATACACTGATGAATACATGCATTGCAGTGTGGCACTTTAAGGGTTAAGTCTATATTTATTTACTCTTATTGGCTCCTATTAACATTATTAAATATATCTGTGTTATTGTCTGTGTGTCTGTGTGTATTTTTAGGTTTAGGTGCAATTTTAAATATATCTGTGTGTGAGTGTATTTTTGTGTGTGTATATTTATGTATGTGTGTATATATATTAGGGTTGCACCGATACCGATACTAGTATCGGTACCGATACCAAGTATTTGCATGAGTACTTGTACTCGTGCAAATGCACCGATACTTATACCGATACCTCCACTTCCTACCCATATGCTATATTGTGGCGTTTTTTCAAACTGCATGTTCCCATTTCATTTTAAGCCAAAGTGGAGACTAAACTAAAAATTGTTTACTACTGTTCTGCCAATACAAATTGCTGTTATTTGCATTATTGTAGGAGAGATCACTGTACCTCGTTCAGACAAACCCCTGAAGTACTGGTCAGTTAATAAACTGAGATTTCCAGCTCTAGTTAAAATGGTCCAAAAATATCTTTCTGCCCCATGCAGTAGTGTGGAAAGTGAAAGACTGTTCAACTTAGAGTCAAACCTTCTTACTGATAGCAAAAACAGACTTATAGCTGAACATACAGAGAGGCTTCTGTTCTGTTCCTTAAAAAGAACTTGCCACTAACTTTTGAAAAATTATTCTAATTGCTAAATTGCCTTTTTTACTGCTAGTTCTCATCTTGCACAATGATGTACAAAACATACTGTACTCTGAGGAACATCCATAGGTTAGCTTATATAATTGCAGGAAGAGTACTCATGGCAAAAATTAAGTTAATTCCAATGAACACTCATCCTGCAATTATAGGACTAGATTTAGATTGCATTTGATTGGTAAGCTTTATCAATGCTTTGTTCACATTTCCAATTCCATAGACTTTAGCATAGCATTGGTAAAACGTACCAGTCAAATGTAATTTAGCCCATAGTGTTGTTCCCCATGATTAAACAGTGCACTGTTCTATTTTTACTATTTTTCTATTTTTTACTGTTTTGCACTTTTGGTTGGTTGTGATTTTATATTTGTTATTTGTTGTTATTATTAATATTTTTTATTGTAATATTTTTATTTATAAACATGTTCTGTGAACTTTATGACACATAAAACTGTTTTATTATTTCATAATGTCTTTTAAGTTACAGTCCTTCATAATTATAAAGAAGGAATCTTAAATAATTAGCCTGTATTGTGCTTGGTTAACTGTCACATGACATTAAAAAAAAAAGTATCGGTAATTGGTATCGGCGAGTATTTGAAAACAAGTACTTGTACTCGGTCTTAAAAAAATGGTATCGGTGCAACCCTAATATATATATATATATATATATATATATATATATATATATATATATTATGCAGCACTACCAAAATTAGATTTGTTATGTGGCATAACCATTGTTTTATTTGCTATTTGGTGCTACCACTGTTTGATGTGTTGATTTGTTATGCAAAGCTACCACTGTTTGATTTGCATTTAGCCACCAATTAGCAAAAGCTACTCAGGTGTTGAACCAAAAATGGGACGTCTCCTAAGCTTACATTCCTACTTTTCAAATACAAATAGCAAGAGAAGGAAACAAAATTTATAATAAGAGAAAAGGAGAAATGTGCTTAAAATTGCATGCTCTGTCTGAACCATGAAAGAAAAATATGGTTTTATATCCCTTTGACTAGCAATGGGGATGGTATGTAATCATGGGGGGCGGCAAAATGTACTGTATACTCGTCTGTGAGGCCAAAAATCCTAGCACAGTCCCTGTATATATATACATATATTATATATATATATATATATATATATATATATACACATACATATATACAATATATATATATATATATATATATATATATATATATATATATATATATATATATATACTATATATATATTTCCAGTGGTCCAGTGGTCCCGGACGACTTAGAAATTGTTAGGGATGACTTATGACTTTGTCCTATCTTTAACTTTAACATTGCATGGAGTACTAACTTTTTCCCTCTAGGCTAGTAAACTGTCTTGCATCCAACACCATTAAAGGGTGTTGTTTAAAAAGGTAGATAATCCCTTTATTACCCATTCCCCAGGTTTGAATAACCAACACAGTTAAAATAATATACATTTTACCTCTGTTATTACCTTGTATCTATGCCTCTGCAAACTGCCCCTTATTTCAGTTCTTTTGACAGACTTGCATTTTTAGCCAATCAGTGCTGACTCCTAGGAGCTTCATGTGCCTGAGCTCAATGTTATCAATGTGAAACACATGAACTAACGCCCTCTAGTGGTGAAAAACTGTCAAAATGCTTTCAGATTAGAGGCAGCCTCCAAGGTCTAAGAAATTAGTATATGAACCTCCTAGGTTTATCTTTTAACTAAGAATTACAAGGGAACAAAGCAAAATTGGTAAAAAAAAAAAAAAAAGTAAATTGGAAAGTTGTTTAAAATTACATGCCCTATTTAAATCATGAAAGTTTTTTTTTTACTTGACTGTCCCTTTAACAAAAATAAACTAACCTTTTCCTTCTTTACCCCAAAATCCTAAACTCACTTTTCCAAACCTCTGTTACAGAGTAACTTAAAAGAACAGTCTACTTGAAAATGTTTATTGTTTAAAAAGATAAATAATCAGTTTAGAACCCATTCACCAGTTTTGCATAATCAACACTGCTATATTTATACACGTTTTACCTCTGTGCTTATAAATGCTGTTGAGGTAGCTCAATTGTAAAATTCCTTGACTACAAAAAAAGCCTGTTTAAAAGATCCAAGCTCACCGGTTCAAATCCCGGCATGGCCGACTCAGCCCTTCATCCTTCCGAGCTTGATAAATTGAGTACCATTAAAATTGGGTAATAATAACAGCTATTACTATTCAGCTGCCGATTTGGTTAATTCCGAGAGCAAGCCCTTTGAGACTCACTGGGAGAAAGGTGTTATATAAATACTAGTTATTATTGTATCTAAGCCTTTACATGCTGCCCACTTATCTCAGTTCTTTTGATAGACTTGCATTTTAGCCAATCAGTAAATAACTCCACAGGAGTGAGCACAGTGATATCTATATGGCACACATTAATTAAAGCTATCTAGCTGTGAAAGAAAATGCACTGAGATAAGAGGTGGCTTTCAATGGCTTATTAATTAGCATATGAACGTAACCTTAGTTTAGCTTTTAACAAAGAATACCAAGAGAACAAAGTAAATTTGATCATAAAAATAAATTGGAAAGTTGCATGAATGATAAAAGTTTAATTTTGATTAGACTGTCTCTTTAACTCCCAACTCCTTACTATACCCTATAGCTGCAGGATTTAAAACACTGGGTTTTGGATGGTTGAAAATTGCTAACTAAAATCTCTAATGCAAAACAAATAAACCAAGTTGTCCCATTTCCCCTACTTCACTTTAACCCTAACCATGCTGATCCTTATTATAACTAAGCCCCATATTACTTATAATTACTGACTCAAACTTAATTAAACCTAATTTGGGTATTGGGCATTAGCTTTGGGGGGGGGACAATCAATGTTTTGCTTTTATTAAGGTAGTGTAGAAACTATGATTTATGTTAATATTTTGCACAGTAAATAATATATTTAATGTACAATATCATTTATTAAAATGTAGTTCACATTTTGCCAGAATTACAAAAGGTAAAGTATAGTTATTTTTCACTGTAAAATGAGACTCACTGCCCTGGTGAGTGTCCTAAATATGACCATTGCATGGGTGAGTATTTGTTGAAGGAGCAGCAATGCACTACTGGTTTCTAAGTGAACACATGGGTGAGCCAATGACAATTGGTATATATATGCAGCCACCAATTAGCAGCTAGAACCTAGGTTATTTGCTGCTTCTGAACTTTCCTATATAAACCGTTCAGCAGAGGATAACAAGAGAAGGAAGCAAATTAAATAATAGAAGTAAATTGGAAAGTTGTTTAAAATTGTATGCTCTGTCTAAATCACTAATGTCTAATTATGACTTTACTGTCCCTTTAATATGGGAGAAAGCTCCAAGGTTTTCATGTTGCCATGACACTCTTTATTGAAGAATAGAGTGAGGTGTGGACATAGGAGGGTGTGATGATTCACTCCATGTTGGCGAACTTTAGAAAATTAAGTCCTTAGGTTGGCTGATCTTTCTGGAATGAGTAAATCAGCAGTTGCTTCCATTAAGTATTTTATTATGTTTAATTGTGTCTTTTATTTAAAGGGCCATAATACACAAATGTTTAAACACTTGAAAGTGATGCAGCATAGCTGTAAAAAGCTGACTAGAAAATATCTCCTGAACATCTCTATGTAAAAAAGAAAGATATTTTACCTCAAAAGTTCCTCAGTAGCCACCTCCCATTGTAAAGGACTTCTAAGCAGCATTTTAGTGTGTCTGTCCTGGGACAGCTGAAAGGATGAGCATCGTGAACTCTCATATTATTTCACCAATCAGGTAAAGGAAGCTTACTATGAAATCTCATGAGAGTTAAGTCAAATCTCATGAGATCACAGTAAGAGTTCATGACCTCAGCACTGCTGATGCTGATTGGCTGCTGTTCATTTCTTCATTTTTTTTTTTTTTTTTACCTGCAGCTGGGATAAGGTGAAGTATAACTTTTTACACAGAACTTACTCTGCTGAGCTGAGGAAATTGTGAGGTAAAATATCTTCCTTTTTTACATAGAGATGCTCAGGTGATATTTTCCTGTCAGCTTTTTACAGTTATACTGCATCAGTTTCAAGTAATTTAGCATATGAGTATTATGTCCCTTTAAAGGGACAGTCTAGTCTATTTAGTTTTTTATTGTTTAAAAAGATTGATAACACCTTTACTATCCATTCCCCAGCTTTGCTTAACCAACATTGTTATATTAATTTACTTTATAACCTCTAAACTGCTGCTTCTTTCTAAGACCCTGCAGGCCGCCTCATATCTCAGTGATTTTTTTAACTTTTTATAGCATGACAGTGCTAGTTCATGTGTGCAATATAGATACCATTGTGCTCACTCCTATGGAGAATGATAATGGTTGTGCAGGAACCAGCACTGATTGGCTATAATGAAAGTTTGTAAAAAAAAAAAAAAAACACACCAAGATAAGGGGCAGTCTGCAGAGGCTTAGATAAAAGTAATCATAGAGGTAAAAAGTATATTAATATAACATTGTTGTATATGCAAAACCTGGGATTGGGTTATAAAGGGATTATCTATCTTGCACATTTTAAAGTAGACTGTCCCTTTAAGGATGCCACACATCAAAAAATGGAACATTTGACATGAAATGACCACATATGCAATATATACTGCAAGGAACAGAAAAAGCACACTGAACGAAAATATATACTATAAAAGTGTCATATACTTCAGTTTAAAAATATACTAATTTTAAGCAGATACTTCACAATGGGGTCCTTTTTTTACACCTCCATTATGCACTGGAGCACTAGTGGCTGCTTGACAGATCCTTGAGTATACCTCAAGCAAACACTTTTGGCCAGCACACATGTAAAATGAAAACCAATGAATTGTCACATGCATGGAAAGGGATCCTTGAGTATACCCCAAGCAAACACTTTTGGCCAGCACACATGTAAAATGAAAACCAATGAATTGTCACATGCATGAAAAGGGATACCTTTTTAAATTAAAGTCTGGCAGTTTTTAATTATTTTGTGCATTTAAATGAATGCATTTTACAGTCAAATACAATTAGTTCATTTAGTCCTATACATATCTGTAATAAAACAATAGATCTTATAATACTTTGTTTTTATTCGCCCATGTTTTTTAAGTGTGTGTTGAGGATCAAAATAAATATGGAAGTAAGACCGCCCTGCAATATTAATGTTTTTACTTTGTGTATGTTTCCTTTGTTTCTCATTTAATTTATATAAGAAAATTAGACAATGCCGACCAGATAAGAACAAAAAATATGTATATTTTTATATGAAAATTATATAGTAACATTTTATATTAATTATCTGTCTTCATATTTTGAACCCAAATTCATATTCAAAGTCCTATTGCTGCTTATATTGATAGAAAGCAAAGTCCGCTCTTGTTAACCTGTGAACATTTTGCACTGTTAAGTCATTGACTCAGGGGTGTAATTATCCTTTTATTCATTAGCCTAAGTTCCTAACCTTTTTTCAGTGTGAAAATAGAACAGCCACCCCTCCCCTCACAATGAAATGCCAATGTGGTGAGGTTTGGGAACTCTGCATTCCACTAGGATCTGTAAGTGACGCATGTTTTTAACAATAGAAGGATATTATGTAAAAAAAGTTATTTTCTAAGTAGACACACTCTTGGGATTTTCATATAGGTAAAATCTTATGAAGTGGAAACTGGTACAAATGCCCTTCCAGTCATTATTTTTAATCAGTGGTCTTGTTGGTCTTGAAATACTGATTCCAAGAATCAAACAGGAAATTGTTTTAATTCTTACATATATCAAACTTGCACATCTTCACACAATCTGAAATAAGTATAACCTGAGCCTGGCACATAGCGTGACTTTACAAATTGGGGGACAAAGGGACTTTACAATGAGAATATTTACATTGTAAACTTCAAAGCATAGGAAAGAAAATATAGTTTAGCTACACACTTGGGCATTTTTCTGCTGAATAACTTTTGTTATAGAGTTCATAACTAATGTCAAAGGAGTATGGGTATTATTTTTGTTTTCATATATCCCTGTATCTTTTCTTCTGTTGTTCACAATAGCCTAATGTTTAGTCCTGATGAGAGTGTAATGTGATTTTTCACAGGATTTTCCATTAACTGATTATTGTATAATGTTTAGGAAGCGTAGTGTGTTTAATTGTGGTGAGAGCCTAAGCAAATATGTGAATAATTTGATCATTTGCGCATCTTCACAAAATCCAAAAGAAGTATATTCTTAAAGGAACATAATACACCTTGTAATTGCAAGATATTTCTTGCTATAGAATAACATATTAGCCAAGTTTAAATATTTTTTAATATTAACATATTTGCTGCAATTGTTTTTCAATAGCCAAACTCTACCCACCAATTGCCTTGTTAGGAGCTAATCTGGTCTTGAGACTGCAGCTGAGAAGACTAGCCATGATCATAACGTTATTATAAAGTACATTATTTTGCCATTCTTATCTGTTAAATGTGATTAGGGAAATATACGTATGTAGCAGGGCTAGCCTTGAGAAGTCTGCAGTGCACTTTTTCAGGTCTGAGCATTAAAAAAGCCATAATTTTCAATGGGAACAAAATAAATAATAAATGATACTGTAAACATATTTTAATATGCCTTTTATATTAAAATCACAAGTGTTTATTATTCCTTTAGAGCAAATAACATATCTTTACATAATAGAATGCCTTTACTGCATGGATGTACTTAACACATTTTAATAGTTTGAATAAGTAATAATTAATATTATTCCATCTGAATCTTCTCAACTCATTTCCACTGCTCATGTGACACCTCACAATTAAATGTCTGTTTCCCATGGGTGAGCAGTTTTATTTCAGACCTAGCTACTTCTCTATACTCTTCTATGTGTTGGCCTAGGAAGTATCAGATTTATATGGGTATACACATTTCTCCAGATGAGTGGTGTTTGCTACTTCACACAGATGTGGCTCAAGTCATTAATGCAGGTGCTTTATTTTAATATTTATAACAGGAGGAATTCATCAGATCATCAAAAGACACTAGCAGACACTTTGTGACAACAACGTTTTCTCCATAAGCACACAAAGGAAAGCTTGTGTGTCTCACAAAAGGGAGATGATTGCTATGTTTAACCCTTTAATGACAGCTGGGGTTTTTTCAGTTTCCATTCTTACCTTACAACTAGTGTAACTAAAGAAAAATACCTCCTAATGTTCTGATTTTAGTAATACCACATATGTTTGGGTCTCCTAGTTATTTATAGCAAACATAGGCCAAACACTAGAGGGATTGAATTATTGGTTTAACGCTAACATTTGCTATGTTTGGACTATATGGGGAGGACAGGCAAGTTTAGGCACAAGGGGTATGTACAGCTTGAGAGGCATGCAGAAATAGTAACACCGCACAGAGATTAGTGCATGTCCCTATGGCGTCTATCATTAAAGGTACAATATACACTCATTTCATATAACTGCATGTAATAGACACTACTTTAAAGAATAAGGTGCACAGATACTGATATAAAAATCCAGTATAAAACCGTTTAAAAACTTACTTAGAAGCTCTCAGTTTAGCTATGTTGAAAAGGTAGCTGGAAAGCCCACAGCAAGTGGGAAATAAGACACTCCCCCTTCCCCTTCTTTTGCATATGAAAAGACCCTTTGCACAAACAGGAGCAAGCTGGAGAAGGTAGCTGACGGTATTCTCATAAAACGTTGGGGCTTGGTTAGGAGTCTGAAAATCAGAGCAATGTTATTTAAAAATAAGCAAAACTATACATTTAAAAAAAAAACTTTATGGGCTATATAAATAGATCATCTACAAAACATTTATCTAAAGAAAAAATGAGTGTATAATGTCCATTTAAGGGGTTAAACAGGAATAAATTGATGCAATGGACTAATTTGTAGGTAACAAAATTAGGATTGCCATCTCAGCCATTTTTTCCGGGACAGCTATGAGTTACACATGGTGCAGGGTGTGCAGGGAAGAACATGAATGGTGTTATCCAAGACCACTGTGTGCTGTCCAGAGACACAATGCATGTTCCTCTTTACACATTTTGCAACATGTGTAATTCATAACTGTCCAGGGAAACATGGCTGAGGTGGCAACGCTAACCAAAACACAAATATGTAGTCCCAAATGTAGCTTTTTTGTTATTTACTATCTGAAAAACCATGCCAATACAGCGTTTCTATTTATGTTTTTTCTAGTAACATTGTAATTAGGTTGTAATTATGTATGTATTTTTTCTAAACAAATAAGCTTGAGAGTATTTAACTACATAAGGTTCGGGTTTGGGGTCAGGGTGACATTTGCCTGTAGCAAAAATGTGACAGAAAATTATGTATGTTTTATGTTTTTTTTTGTGGCACGGAGAATGTGTTAATTTATTTCTACAGTGACAAAAGTTACCTACTGTCAGAAGCACACTTTTTGTTATTGGTGGGAGCCAAATGGCAGGAACAAACAGTCCAACATATGGTATTAGGTGGGTTAAAACAATAATCAAAGTCAGTAAGGCACAAGTTCAGGTCAGGCAGCAGAGATTCATAGTCCAGGGTCAAAGCAAAAATGGTAAACTATCAGGACAGCAGAAACAATACTGGAGCAGCAAAGGGCCTTCCCCCAAACTGCTGCCAAAACGTTGGAGGCATCCAGTTGTCTAAAGTGTCTTTGTATTCTGTAGCATTTAGATGACCCTTCACTGGAACAAAGTATCCTATTCCAAACCCTGAAAAAGAAACTATTAACCCTCCTCCACTGAACCTTAGAGAAGGCACAATGCATCCCGGTAGGTAGTGTTCTCCTAGCATCCACCACATTAAGATTCTTGCATCAGGCTGCTAGATAGTGAAGCATGCTGTAGTGAGCAATTCAATGGATGATAGGCAGTTTTTACATGCTACACTATGCATCTGTCAGCGAGCCATGCTCTGTAAATTTTCGTGGTCTACCACTTTGAGGCTGGTCTGTTGTTGCTCCTAGACGCTTCCACTTCACAATAATGGCACTTTCATGGTTATGTGCTGGATTGTATGCACCTTTAAGCAATAAGTGTAGCTGAAACATCTGAACTTAATAATTAGTATGGGGGTCCACATTGTTTTGGCCATGTAGTGTACATATTTATTAAACGAGATTAGGATATTCTGAGACATAACAACTGAAATGCAGATACATGTAGTAGCTGCTGCCAAATACAGATACAAAAACACATATAATTACAGCCACTGTCTATAACTTCATATGGTAGACAGGTAGGTACACGTGGCCCAGTAGTACCAGAGACTCAATCTGTAGCATGGTAATTAGCCAATCAGGTATAAGTGACAGGAACTATAGAGAGGTATGTGCACTGTAGAGTAACAGAGACAGAATCTAAGACATGATAATTTTTCAAGTAGATTCACAGTAATCACAGGGCAGGAAATGTAGCAATTCTGGTACACAGGTGCACAGTAGAGTTGCAGGGTCTTGGCACTTTAGAAACAAAGCCTAAGGCTGGGTTTGGCCCACACCTGAGTTGATAACATGGCCTTGGTTAGAAACCAAAGGCTCACACCTGACTTAGCAAAGACAGTTAAAGTTCAAGCAAGAAAACACAGAAGGTTGTGAGCCAAACTCAAAGCAAAACACAAGGCAGGCAAGAGGAATATTTAGCAAGGTTTAACAAAGCCAAGGTCAGATACTAGGAATACAGAAGTTAAAATTTAAGGACAGAGGCTCACTCAAAGAGAAAGAAATATCAGCATTGTGCTCCAGGATCAACTGGCTGTTGAATGCTAATTATCTAATAAAGTGAGAGACAATTTCCGAACACATAGGAACCAGAGATCAATATTTTAGAAGCCTTAAGGACTGCATATATAAATGTATGGGTTTTAACAACACAATTTTTATTATTATTATCGGTTATTTGTAGAGCGCCAACAGATTCCGCAGCGCTATAAACAAAAGGGGGAGTACAACAAAACAATTATAGGGTAGAGGGCCCTGCCAAAAGTTGCACTGTTGTAGTCAGCTCTTAAGAAGGTGATCTACAAACAGCTGGACTTTTAGGCTTACATGCTAAGAGGGTTCAGGGGATTGCAGTGGAGGAGAGGAACTAGTATTAGGAAGGGTTAGCGTAGGTTGTATGCGTCCCTGAACAGTAGAGTCTTTAGGGAGCACTTGAAGCTTTTAAAATTAGAAGAGAGTCTTGTGGAGCGAGGCAGAGAGTTCCACAAGATGGGAGCCAGTCTGGAGAAGTCCTGTAAACGGGAGTGTGATGAGGTGACAAGAGAGGAGGAGAGTAGGAGGTCATGAGCAGAGCGAAGGGGACGGGAGGGAGAGTATCTGGAGACAAGGTCTGAGATGTAGGGGGGAGCAGTGCAGTTGAGGGCTTTGTATGTAAGAGTGAGAGTTTTGTGTTTGATCCTAGAGGCAAGAGGAAGCCAGTGAAGGGATTGGCAGAGAGGCGCAGCAGATGAAGAGCGACGTGTAAGGAAGATGAGTCTGGAAGAGGCATTCATTATGGATTGTAAAGGAGCTAGGCGGCAGGTGGGGAGACCAGAGAGGACAGAGTTGCAGTAATCAAGGCGGGAAAGAATGAGAGAGTGGATTAAAATCTTAGTTGTGTCTTGCGTAAGGAAGTGTCTAATTTTAGAGATGTTTTTAAGGTGGAAGCGGCAGGCTGTAGCCAAGGACTGAATGTGAGGAGTGAAGGAAAGATCTGAGTCAAATGTGACCCCGAGACATCATCATAATATATTTACTAACCAGGCCCAGTGCCATAGGAATAGATTTAGATTATTTTGCTGTTCTCCTCCTCATCAACCAGAAGTCCCCAAAACAGATATCTTTAGTTCTGATTTACCTGGGACCACAACAACTATGGCATAGATTCTCAGTTGTACTTTTTCCCTGAAGCCACAAAAACTAATGCAGAGGGCTACATGGGGCCTACTGCCGCCATCCCTGGTCTAATACATAATACGTAAGCTAACAAGTATAACTAAAGTTAAGAAACAGAGGTACAATACTACAATCAAAAGTAAGGGGGGTCAGCAATGAAGGAGCTAAGTTGAAGGAGCAAAATTTCAGACTACAGGGAGTGCAGAATTATTAGGCAAGTTGTATTTTTGAGGATTAATTTTATTATTGAACAACAACCATGTTCTCAATGAACCCAAATAACTCATTAATATCAAAGCTGAATAGTTTTGGAAGTAGTTTTTAGTTTGTTTTTAGTTATAGCTATTTTAGGGGGATATCTGTGTGTGCAGGTGACTATTACTGTGCATAGTTATTAGGCAACTTAACAAAAAACAAATATATACCCATTTCAATTATTTATTTTTACTAGTGAAACCAATATAACATCTCAACATTCACAAATATACATTTCTGACATTCAAAAACAAAACAAAAACAAATCAGTGACCAATATAGCCACCTTTCTTTGCAAGGACACTCAAAAGCCTGCCATCCATGGATTCTGTCAGTGTTTTGATCTGTTCACCATCAACATTGCGTGCAGCAGCAACCACAGCCTCCCAGACACTGTTCAGAGAGGTGTACTGTTTTCCCTCCTTGTAAATCTCACATTTGATGATGGACCACAGGTTCTCAATGGGGTTCTGATCAGGTGAACAAGGAGGCCATGTCATTAGATTTTCTTCTTTTATACCCTTTCTTGCCAGCCACGCTGTGGAGTACTTGGACGCGTGTGATGGAGCATTGTCCTGCATGAAAATCATGTTTTTCTTGAAGGATGCAGGCTTCTTCCTGTACCACTGCTTGAAGAAGGTGTCTTCCAGAAACTGGCAGTAGGACTGGGAGTTGAGCTTGACTCCATCCTCAACCCGAAAAGGCCCCACAAGCTCATCTTTGATGATACCAGCCCAAACCAGTACTCCACCTCCACCTTGCTGGCGGGAGTCGGACTGGAGCTCTCTGTCCTTTACCAATCCAGCCACGGGCCCATCCATCTGGCCCATCAAGACTCACTCTCATTTCATCAGTCCATAAAACCTTAGAAAAATCAGTCTTGAGATATTTCTTGGCCCAGTCTTGACGTTTCAGCTTGTGTGTCTTGTTCAGTGGTGGTCATCTTTCAGCCTTTCTTACCTTGGCCATGTCTCTGAGTATTGCACACCTTGTGCTTTTGGGCACTCCAGTGATGTTGCAGCTCTGAAATATGGCCAAATTGGTGGCAAGTGGCATCTTGGCAGCTGCACGCTTGACTTTTCTCAGTTCATGGGCAGTTATTTTGCGCCTTGGTTTTTCCACACACTTCTTGCGACCCTGTTGACTATTTTGAATGAAACGCTTGATTGTTCGATGATCACGCTTCAGAAGCTTTGCAATTTTAAGAGTGCTGCATCCCTCTGCAAGATATCTCACTATTTTTTACTTTTCTGAGCCTGTCAAGTCCTTCTTTTGACCCATTTTGCCAAAGGAAAGGAAGTTGCCTAATAATTATGCACACCTGATATAGGGTGTTGATGTCATTAGACCACACCCCTTCTCATTACAGAGATGCACATCACCTAATATGCTTAATTGGTAGTAGGCTTTCGAGCCTATACAGCTTGGAGTAAGACAACATGCATAAAGAGGATGATGTGGTCAAAATACTCATTTGCCTAATAATTCTGCACACAGTGTATTCTCACAGTGAATATAATAAGGTTGCCTTTTATGCTAACAGTTCTGGCGCAGTCTTGACAACTATTGGAAATTTTAAACATTGAATAATCCTTAAAATAACGTTAAAGGTAAATCTTAAAATTAACTGCAATGCACAGATTTCATCAAATACATGTGTGTATTAAAGTTATATTGTTTTCTCTTAATTTGTGAATAAAATATTTTTTCCAAAGTCACTGTGGCATTCATTAAGCAAGTCCTATCACAGGGGTCTATCTGGGAAGCTCCTGGGTGCCTAGTACTATCTGATGCGCATGTGTGTGCTCAGCTGGTGACGTCACTCTCAGTACAACAGCAGCCGCAAAGGTACAAAAAATATTCTCACTGCAGGATTCTGGACGTCTGGAATCGCGTTGGTGAAGTGGAGCTGAAGCACACTAAGTAAATATATGTCACTCTAACCTTAAACCCTAACTTTACACAATCAAATATTCTTAAGTTTATCTGATTAGAAAGAAAATAATTATAACCTAATTACAATGTTATGGAGTATATGAGGGGCACCAGCACTAAAAACTCTAACACTGTATATTGGTCTATGATGGTGGAAAGTAATCAATAGATTTCACAATAGTGTGTATGCGTGCTGCCTATATATTGATACAGTGTACCCTTGTCACTGTTGTGAATAAAAATGTAAAGAGGATATCACAATGAAAGGGGCACACTGCTGCACAATAATAATGTACTAATGGTAGTAGTATCAGTCCTTATTGTTAAACACTAATAGATGTATATAAAGTGTCCATTAGGTGTTTTAAGGTAAATGGTTATTTTCTTTTGTTTTTCAAAAAGTCTTTGTCTAAGGTAAGTATATTGTGCTTACCAAAAAGTACCTCAATCTTATGTTGTCAGCTCATCAAAGTTAAAGATGGTTCCTTGGCTCTCGTTGAGATGGTATCCTGGGGTCTCACAGAAGGATATCTTTAGGCCAATGGAAATCTTGGACTCTCTTTCTCCTTTTTCTTTCCTGGAAGTGATATCTTGATGCCAATGGGAATCCTGGACTCTCTTTCTTTAATTGCCTTGTCCTGGTGGTGTTAGCTTTGTACCAATGGAAATCCTGGACTCTCTGTCTTTCTTTGCTTTCTCCTGGTGGTGAGGATCCCAGTTTTCTCAAATCATCACAGGGGTCGTGGTAGAAAAAGAGAAGACAAATACATAGCGTAATACTGTTTATATAAAACAAGAATTTATTATGTACAAATGAAATATGCTTACATTTAACAACCTCAATCAATTTATGAGGTAAGAGAATAGCATGTAAAGTATCATTGATTGCCGCAGCAATGTGATATACAGGCAGTTGTTTTGGTACTATGTCTCCTTAGAATGTATATAAAATCAACTGCATGTGAAGTTTCAGGATATACTGCAGTATTTACGATCCAAACAATTATATTTATGCTGGATATCCTTTGATGTGTCCCAAAATAAACGTAGCTAGAAACAAATTGTTTATATAATACAAAAACAAGGTGGTATTTATTAGAGCTTTTGAAAAGCTAAATGTCTCATATAAAGTCTATAGCTATTACTCGCTCTGCTGGAGTGCCTAAATGCAGTTATATGTATATCATTAACCTAACAGTTGCAGAGGATGAAAAACGGCTATAATATGAGGCAGTGAACAAAGTACTTTACCACCCTGCGGATTCGTGTATCACTAGTGAATTTGTAATGAAGAGATGTCGTATTTGAACAGGGCCTGTCCGCCCACTTGCTAATCGTCCTTACGCGTTTTGAAGTGTGTACTCACTTCCTCGTCAGAGGCTAAGAGTGGAATGGACAGTGACCGGCATCATTGCTATTTAAAAGACAGGGAGTGGGCAGGTTTTTTCTGCCTGTTCAATACAGCAAATTGCGTGTGACGTAGGATATTGTATTTTGTGCGTGCTCACACGTGACTCAGTGTCTGTTGTTATAGCAACTATGTGCTGTTTGTATAGTAGTCGGCGGATGCCTGGTCCTAGTGCCTTCCTTTATATTTACGTATGTAACTCAGGAGCATTGTTGTTTTTAAAACATGGCAAAAAAAGGGGCATGCTTACCATTTAGACATAGTATTTGGTGTTTTGCCGATTGAGGTGATATTGTTTTGAATAAGAGGATAGTGGCCATAATGTGAGTTTGAATGTTGGAGTCTGCCTTCTATATGGCAAATTTATTACGTGAATATATTTAATTTTAAAATCTATTATTCAGTTAAAAAAGTACTATAATTATTTTTTTTAAAAAGGGGGGGGGAAGAATAAAGTTACAGATTCTCATTTTCTTGATAATGTCAATCTGAGTAAAATTAACTTTGGGCCCTATATATATATATATATATATATATATATATATATATATATATATATATATATAAGCATCCAGAGGGAAAAGCACTCACCGGGTCTTATTGAGCAAAAAACACTTTTAATCCGTGACGTTTCGGGGTTTCAGACAACAATTACAGGTACATACAATTACTCACCCTTTATAACAAACAAACCCGCTCCCAAGTGCAGTCCCGCCGGTGGCGTACTGGAAGTCAGCAGCCGGGCGCAGAACACTACGTCACCGGTTGCCATAGCAACCAGGACGCCTCCCGGCAGAATCCCTGTTATATGTTAAAACTTAGACATTAAAAATTAATTAACTGTGCAAAGATACAGCATTAATTACAAAAGGCTAAACGAAAAATATATGCTGGGAAAAACACTTCTAAAGAATGGGCTCTAACATCCAGGTAATAATTCGTAACATCATCGTTAGAAAAACATCCTAAATATCCCTAAGTCCCCATACTATAATAGTCAATATACAATATCAATGAAATCCTAAATTAAGTATGTAACAAACAAATAATTCCTAAACGGGGATAAATTATATCCTAACACCGTAACAAACAAGATAAGCTAAACAAGAAAATCTAAATATACTCCATATTGAGTCTCCAGCAACATAACATTAGGAATAGCAAAGTATCATTGTCCATGAATCTTAGATCAGAAGTACAACCTGAAAATCAAAAATTAATTAAAGAAACCTAAAAAACGAAGAGAAAAACCACCATGTGAAAAAATAAAAATAAAAATAAAAATAAAAAATAAATAAACATTAAAATAAAAACAAAAACAAAAACAAAAAATAATAAAAATAAAAATAAGTATGAATAAAAATAAATAAAAATGTGAGTAAGAGCAAAAAGAAGGAGAAAGCCAGAATACAAGAAAAAGAAAAAGAAGAACCAAGAAACATGCAATTTAATAAAAATAAAAATATAGGGAGAAATTTCATAGAAAACAATGCCAATCCAAGTTGACATTTAGGCCCCGTGGAGCCATAGTGCCCAGATTGAAAATCCATTTAGATTCTCGCTGTAATAATATTCTTCCTCTGTCACCCCCTCTTGTAAGTGGGGGCACATGATCAATGATGATATACTTTAGATCAGCGACTGAGTGTTTCAATAAGGCAAAGTGCCTGGCCACCGGTTGCTCAGAGTCACCACGATCAATAGCTGTTCTTATAGCCGATCTGTGGTTGGCCATTCTTGTACGGAGGTCGTCCACAGTTTTCCCCACATAGAACAAACCGCATACACAGTGTAACAAATACACTATGTATTTGGTTGTACATGTGACCCGATGTTTGATGCTATAAGTCCTATTCTTGTAGGGATGTCTAAACACTTTACCAGTTGTTAATCCACTGCATGTTGTGCATCCCAAGCAGTGGTAACAACCAAGTTTAGATTGCAGCCAAGTCTCCTTCATATAACAACCCCTGGGGTCCGTCTTGACAAGCTGATCTCTTAAGGATCTCGCTCTCCGATACCCAATTCTAGGAGGTGCTGTCCCCTCAAACGGCAGATCCGGGTCTGAAGAGATTAGAGACCAGTGTTTGCGTATACTCTCAGCAATAGCTGGTTTGTCAACATCGAAGGTTGTGGAGAACGTCATTCTATTATCTCCCAAAACTGTTTCATTGTAGGTTAGCAGATCCTCCTGCTGTAACTTCAATGTATTCATCTTCTGTAGTGCTAAATTTTGCTTGTTGTATCCCCTCTGAATGAAACGTGATTCCATAGCATGCATTTGTTGTTCCCTAAGACCAGCTATAGTATTGTTCCTTGCTGTTCTCTTAAATTGTGATATGGGTAGAGCACGTTTGAGGGCTGGGGGGTGGCAGCTGTGGGCATGTAACAGAGAATTACGGTCTGTTTCTTTTGTGTATAGTGTCGTGCACAATCGACCTTCTTTTTTAAAAATTCTCAGGTCCAGAAAATCCACACTCGAGCTGTTATACGTCAGTTTGAACTTGATAGTGGGATGTGCTTCATTGACACATGCAAACCATAATAGTAAATCCTCCTCTGTGCCCCGCCATACCAAGAAGAGGTCATCTATGTATCTTTTGTAATGGGTGACTCTGACATCCTGAAATAATGTCGTACCTCTCGTTTCGAATTCCGCCATGAATAAGTTGACATACGTGGGCGCCACATTTGACCCCATGGCCGTCCCCGCAATTTGCAGGTAGAATTCTTTCTCGAACCGAAAGTAATTCATCTCCAAGCATGCTGTTAGAAGTTCCTGGATTACATCAACAGGTGGACCCACATACGGGTATCTGGCCAATTGCCTGCATACTGCCGCTATCCCCTCATTGTGAGGTATTATGGTATACAAGCTGGTCACGTCCATAGTGACCAGCAGGGTATCCTCTTATATATCATTGATGGTGCTGAGTATTCTTATCATAGTGCTTGAATCCAGGAGGAAAGAATCCATACTCCTAACTAATGGTTGGAGTATGTTATCCAAATAGATAGCGATTGGCTGAAGCAATGAACCTATAGCCGAGACTATAGGTCTCCCAGGGGGGGTTACCATATCTTTATGGATCTTGGGTAGCGTGTAGATCACTGGAACTCTTGGATGTTGTACTGTCATGAAGCCCAGGGAGTCGCTACCTATACAATCAGTCTCATGCAAATGTTGAAGCATGTTATCTAGTTTTCTCTTGTATACGCTGGTAGGATCACCTCTTAGATTTTGTAGGTATCCTTATCCATCAATTGTCGCATTATTTCAGCCCTATAATCGGTATAATTTTGGATGACAATGGCACCCCCTTTGTCCGTGTTAGGGGTAATATGAACCTGATGGCAGCCATCTTGTTCTTCGCAGCCATCTTGTTCCTCGCAGCCATTTTGTAATGAATAGACTTTATTATACTGGGGTATTATGCAGTGAGAATTATATGCATGTTATGAGTTTCTTTAGCTATTCGGCCTTGCCAATGTACCCTGGCCTAATGCCTAGAAGTAAGATAGAATAAGATAATGTAAACAAGAGGCTTCAGACACTCGGTTGTCTCTGCAGATGGTAGTTTGTTATGACTCTGTAAATATTGTTATGAGAAACTCATGTTCCAGTTTTTCCTTGTAAATTGCTCTGTATAACTGTGTAAGATGACGCGGTCCTAACGTGTCATCCCCTTAACCCTGTATGTCACTATAAGAAAGGCTTGCACTGTGCAATAAACAGAATTGGCTTTCGATCATAATGCTGCGTGGTCTGAGTCATTCTAAGGGGCCCTTATCAGATAATCTACATATGCCTCAGGTGGTACACTAGGCCCCAGGCTTTGGCCTGCGCTGACACCCCCCCCCCCGTGGGATTATACACCTTACAATTTTTGGTGGCAGTTTGTGGGATTCGCAGTGCGTAAGTATGAGTGCTTTTACCATGCTTTCCTTCTGTGAATCTGAACCTAAATTTAGTTGTTTGTGTTTTTAAAAAAAAAAAAAAAAGGTGTAATATATGATAATGATATAAGGTTAAAGGGGTTCCTGTGGTTGAAGCACAGGTTTGCGGAGGTTAGAGTCCTGCCGGCAGTTGTGATACCCCTCCAGGCAGGTAATCAGTCCTGTGCTGGGACACGACAGGTATTGTGAGTCCTGTCGGGGATAAGCGCGCAAGTAATATATGAATGCCAGTTGACGGGGAGCTTTTAAGATAAGCTACTCCGGGCGAACTTGGCAGTGAAGTGAGTAAGTCTCATGTGTGTTGAAGTTTCCCATATTCATTCCCATAATAGAGTTTTGTTAACCACCTGAAGCTCATGTTGATATCTGATGCTTGCTTTGCTTTGGTTATTTGTGTGGTGCTGCTATATAAAATGATGCTGTGCGTAGAAAATATTAAGTGGCTATGCATGTTATTATTGTGGCTATTATTGTATTGAAAAAGGGGAACTGCTCATAGATAAGATTGCACAGAGAAAATTACATGTATAAGGTAAAAGAAAAGAAGAGTTAATAGTTTCTGCAAAAGACAGAAATATTTTTTTAAAACACTGTCAGTAAGTACTGCTGTTTGATAAATAGAGAAATCTCTGTGTTAAAGAATGTAGCAGGCAAAGAAGGGGGGCCACCACTGAGCGCGCACATAGCTCAGAAAAGAAAAAAAAAAAGGAGAGAAAAGAAATCCTGTCTCCGTTTGTAAGATTTTTTTTGTTTGCTTGCAGTAACAAAAATGAAATTTTGTATGTTGAGATGCATAATGTGTGATGGTCTGTAGGTTCTCACTGTGGTATGAGTGTAACAGATTTGCTTTAAACCAAAAAACAGAATGTATTATTTGAAAATGATTATCCCACTCCAGGCAAAAAAATGGCCATTTTGCGTGGAATCGGAAAAAAAAATAAAATAAAATACATTGTGGACATGGTGAAAAGTTAATCTAGTGTTTTTTATATATATATATATATATATATATATATATATATATATATATATATATATATGTATGTCGTACGCTATGAAATAGATGCTTTTCTGAGAAAGGAAAAAAGGGAGTGAATCTCTGGTATGCGAGATGGAATGAACTTGTGTGTCTGTATCGTAAGAATGTTTCCTTATGTTTCTCTGTTGGGAAATCAGACGTTTTAAGAAGATATTTTGTAATGTTATTTTATATACCTGTATTTTAAAGTCACCAGCATGTTTTAAGTATGTGGTATTCATATGCAGTTTTAGTTTTAAGTGATAATTGTTGTTCGGCATGTAAAGATATGATATTGTTTTTGCAAGTGAAGTAACGGCTTTGAAAGTGCGATGGTGTGGGATTTTTTGTCACGCTCTGGTAAATATGAAATTGTTTCTGGTATGATTAATGGGTTAACGTATGTTGTATTTGTAAGGTCTGTGCACGGCGTGGGTGCACACAATGAAATATATTTATAGGCTGTAATTGAAAGTTTTTCTAAAAGGGCGTCCGTTTTTGTTGCAAGTAAATTAATCTGCAGGTCATGCTACAGTACAGAGGTGAAATTGGTGTGGTAAATCATACAAGCAGCCTAAATTATGGTTAGGATATACATATGTAATTTGCGTGATGAATGGTTAGTCCTTAAAGGGACGGTTCACTGTAACAAGGTATTAATGTATCGTCCATGACTTGTTATACAAGCGGCATATTATCTTATATTTGTCTGGAAAATCAGAGCTCAGTGCATAGACGGAGCAATAGAAAATTGTCATTTTATTAGTTAAAGAACCAGTGCAATAACCCTGTATTAGTAGTTTGCTAAATATATTTTTAGAGACCTTTCTTTGTATATATTTATTTTAAAGTTGCTGTTCAGATAGCAGATATTTTTTTGCAGCATAACTTAATTCTCTCTGTAATGCAAACTAAAGTGATAAGTTGTCTACAATTTTAGTGTAGGGATCCGTGAGACTAGCGGACAGAAAAGAAAAAAAAAAAGAGAAAAAACAGAGGAGTGAAAATATTTAAAGGGATACAGGAAAACTGGTATAACATCTGAGAATTTAAGGGAATATTTACATAAAAGACGATGAGGTTTACTGTAAGCCTAACACTAGTATATTTCACTGTGTTAGCAGTTTCAATTAAAGATTATTTTTAGTTTGGTTAAAATGTCCCTTTAATTAGCCTGCATCCTACTGTGAGTGCGTTCTTATGCTGCTTATGCTTGTTTAGGCTATTTAATGAACGTCAGTATACATTTTTTTATTATAAGGATCATTGGGATTAATTTAAAGGGGAAATTGTATTAGTATTTCTTTTTCAGAAAGCTTATTTTTTTTGTGTTATATGCGGTTGTTATATTTGGCTGGAGAGCTGCAGAATGGGGAATATCAAATTATATACAACGTTAAATCCAATAATTTTGTTGTGGTTAAACTAATTAGCATTTATCAAGTTTTAGTGTGAATTTTATATTTTTAAGCAGTAAACAGTGTTTCTCCTTTAAGTAGAAATGAATCTTTGAGCTTGCCTCACTATCCTTGAGAAAGACTGATAACACTGTGCATGTTTTGGTTTTCTTTAAAAAAAAAAAGAAAAGAAGTTTCTCTCTTGTGTTTGGCTTTGTTACAGAGAGAACAATTTGCACTGTACATTTAAAGCGGCAGTACTGGTGTTCTATGTTATAAAAAATGATAACTATAAATTGCTCACTACAAAGAAACAAGTATTTATATTATATTCTGTCATAGAATATAGCTTAAAAAATGATAATTTTATTTCTGTGGCTGTCAAACTGTATCTCACAGATATAACTCTTTGTTATTTAAAATAACCCCCACTGCGTTCAATAAATAAATGAGATATTATTTAATGAAGTGATTTCAGTGACACTTTAAAATATATATAGTTATTTGGTTATTAAATAGTCTACCACTATTATTGCAATGACTTTGATTGCTGTTTAACAGTTAAGCCGTGGTCTATAAGGTGTCTAGAATTAAACACCCCTAAAACAAATGATGCACAGTTTATCTGATTCTACTGCATTTATATAACTAGCTAATTTATCTGTTCACAGTTTTGGTTTTATTTATATGGCTTACGTTTATTTTGTCTCTTGGTGTTGTAATGAGATTTATACAGCCTGTGATAAGAGGCAGTCCTCAAAGGTTTAAAAAAATTAGCATATAAGCCTACCTATGTTTGGTTTAATCTAGGAAGGTTGGTTAAAATTAAAAGTCCTATCTGAGTAATGAATTTTCATTTATCCTAGAATGTCCCTTTAACAGTGGCTACTGTGGTTATCTGCTCTTTCCCAAATAAGCGCAATTTTATTTGTGCAATCTGCAACTTAAGTTTCTTGGGCATCTGCTGTGATTGCTTTCTTTGTGTGATATTAAAGTTTTGTACATAGTGGATGTTTTTAATTGTTTGTCATGTTCTGAGTGTGTTGCATTTCAGCGAATGTCAGAATATGTGTTGCATTCTAAGTTAATTGTGGTTGTTTGAAATTTGTGTCAGCAGCTAATGTTTCGTTTTGTGTAAGACAAGAACGATTGGTTTTCATTGTTTGTTATGTTTTTCTCTTTTGTGGACAGCATATTGAATTGTGAAGTGTATTTCATTTTGCTTGCTATTGAGAATTGTCTCTGCATGAGTGGAGTGCATGATTTATCGTTTAGTTTCTTGTTATCTTGTGTTTGCGTGTCACATGAGATGTTTTACGCAAACATGGGGGAAGTATTGATGAGTATTGATGAATATCTTTATGTAATGGAGGAGATTATTTTTAGGAGGTGAACCTAAAACGTTTTGAATCTCCTCGTACAATGTTATTGTGTTAATTTCAGATGCCTAAAATGTTTTATTTTTCTATGTGGTTCTTAACACTATATTTGTATTGGCAGGATGAGAGTATGCTGTCTTCAGAGATTGAAACACACTAACTGAATTATTTTTGAGTTTCCATATTTAGGTAAAATCTGTACAGGCAAAATTCCATAAGTGCACTCTTCAAAAGATTAAAGATTGAAAGCGAGTAAACCTTTAAAGAAAGAAAAGATAAAGA
Source organism: Bombina bombina (assembly GCF_027579735.1). NCBI lineage: Eukaryota > Metazoa > Chordata > Amphibia > Anura > Bombinatoridae > Bombina > Bombina bombina. The sequence continues at coordinate 325,728,590 of NC_069503.1, forward strand.
TGAAAGACCTTTTGTCAAGCTTGTTTTAACCATCATACTGCAGTAAAAAAAAAGTTACTGAACTATCTTTGGATCCATTCTTTGCTTTGCATGCTGGTACCAGCCCCAGAACTGGACTCTGGGTAATCTATGACTGTTTTCTCTGATGTGTGTCTTCAGGACATAAAGACTATCCTTCTCTGGACTGTGCCTTACCGCTCGATATGGAAGTCCTGTTATGCTGTTACAGGATCAACCAATTAAATTAGGGGAGTATTGTTTTAACTCCATTCCTTATATTGCTTGTTTTGTATTTTCTTGTATTTGTTTTATTTTTATTGATCATATTTGGTCTAAGAAATCATATGCTTCATTGGTATTAGTGCACATGGTAGTTTATGTGCGTAACAAAGTAACCCTTTAGATAAGTGTAACTGTGAACTTCGCAGTATTGTACTCTATTGAATGGCCCACTGAGTATAGAAAATAGGTTTAAGGAAAATGCTGCAACATAGAATAATATTTTAGACCCTTCACCCTTTAGAACATAAGGAGGACACATCTAAGCTAGAAGTTTATAGTAAATATACAGAGAAATGTTTGTTCAGGGAATAGCATAATTATAGTTTATGAAAGCAAATGTATTTTTCCCTTTTATTAATTAGTATGGTATCTGCAAAGTGAATTTGGTCATTCCTGATGTTTGTCAAAGAGAGTAATTCTTACCATAAAGATGTGTTTACCTTTAAAAGAGCTTGTAGTTTTAAATGATGTTCTGTTTGTATGCTTTCCTCATATAGGAGTGTGAGAGAATTTAGGTTGCATAAAATAATTAGTAAACTAGTAGTGTTTATATCAGATGAGATTGTTGAATATTAGGATCATGGTTAGAGAATTATAAGCATTATAGATAGCAGCCATCCAGAATAAAGCAACACAAGGTTCTTTTATTTTTTAGAAGTTCAAAGTGATATTGTAAAGAAATTCATTTATTTTCATTGACGGTTTTCTTTTTTCCATTCTTACTACAGGGCAGGCCTTAGCATAAGTTTTAGCATAAACATTCAGGCCCTTGAGGAAGTCTGACAGGTTTTCACTTGCGTAGTATTCATGAAGTATCATTTAAAAGTGTATAGAGAAGTTGTAAATTATTCTCTGAGAAATGTCAATGTATTATATATCAACAATGTTTTGTTTGATTTTAAATGACATAGGATAAAAGTGACATTTTATTTGGACATAATTGTGATTGTATTTCGGTGTGTACTCATCCTGTACTGTTTCTGTTTGCTTCCTAGACTCCCTGTGACTCGAGTGTCTGCTTGCCATGGGTATCCACTGGTTGCCTTGTCTACCCCATGAACAAACCATCAGATTTCCAGTATCTCCCTGCAGAAGAACCGTGGATAAGCACCCCTACTGCAAATGAACTGTTGGAGAACTGTATTATAGCAAAGTGTCAAGGTGCAGCGCTCTCAAATGGACAAAGACTGTTCTTAAAGTGATCAGAGGCCACCTAGAGACAGTTGTGCTGTTGCTATGTCATGCTTTACTGTGGAAAAGGAACTGTTGGACATATTGGGGGGGTGCTAGCAATGCAGGTGGAGAGATAGAAGATGCTTGGGGGTAGATGGGGGGCTGGTTGGGTCTCTGTGCTGGTAGACCGGTAGTTTTGGAAGGGCTGGAGGATAGATGGAAGGTATTGGAGGGACTGTACCTATATGCAGTGACAATTAGCCTATAAAAGTATATCACGACATGCAAATATTTTTCTCTTTAGTATTCTTATAGAGTTCTGTTACCATAATATAAGGCTTTACTAATTTTCTATGCCTGTCTATTTTTATGTTATTCTGTTAGAATAAAAGGATGGTATGTTAGGGGTAATATGAACCTGATGGCAGCCATCTTGTTCTTCGCAGCCATCTTGTTCCTCGCAGCCATTTTGTAATGAATAGACTTTATTATACTGGGGTATTATGCAGTGAGAATTATATGCATGTTATGAGTTTCTTTAGCTATTCGGCCTTGCCAATGTACCCTGGCCTAATGCCTAGAAGTAAGATAGAATAAGATAATGTAAACAAGAGGCTTCAGACACTCGGTTGTCTCTGCAGATGGTAGTTTGTTATGACTCTGTAAATATTGTTATGAGAAACTCATGTTCCAGTTTTTCCTTGTAAATTGCTCTGTATAACTGTGTAAGATGACGCGGTCCTAACGTGTCATCCCCTTAACCCTGTATGTCACTATAAGAAAGGCTTGCACTGTGCAATAAACAGAATTGGCTTTCGATCATAATGCTGCGTGGTCTGAGTCATTCTAAGGGGCCCTTATCAGATAATCTACATATGCCTCAGGTGGTACACTAGGCCCCAGGCTTTGGCCTGCGCTGACACCCCCCCCGTGGGATTATACACCTTACAGTCCGCTTCCCTTAATACTATGGAAGTGTTTTCTTGTAAGTCAATGAGAGCACTTCTTTCGTCTTTAGTCAGATTGTGTCTATACTGACCCTTCCTTTGATGTGGATTCAAAGTATCTTGTTGTACCATCCTGGAAAAGGTTTTTATAGAAGGGTTATAGCTTGTAGGGTCAAACTTACTCTTCTCCTTGAAGATCTTTCTTGGTTGTTCTTGATAATCCCTGAAGTATTCTTTCAGTCTCAAATTTCTAGAGAACTTCTGGATATCTACAAACAGTTCAAAATCATCACACTTAACAGTGGGTATGAATGACAAGCCCTTATTTAAAACCTTTTTCTCATTCTCAGTTAGTACATGATTACTTAAGTTGACAACTAGGTCCTCCTCGGCCGACCTCTCCTGGGGGGTCTGGGTGGTAGACTTGAACCCCCCCCCCCCGCCTTGTGTGGTTCCTCGTCCTTCCCTGTTTTTTGATCTTGTTGTCATACCGCTTCTATAACCAGTATGCATCTGTGCAGGGGTAGCGGTCGTCGTATTGCCATCAGAGTCAGTACTATTACCCGAGCTGTCCACTGAATCCTAAATTAAGTATGTAACAAACAAATAATTCCTAAACGGGGATAAATTATATCCTAACATATAACATGTTTTTTTTTGCAGCAATACCCCAGAGGGCTATTATTGAACAAACAAAAAGTATTTATGAGAAATTGGCTAAAATGAAGAAAAAAGATATTGACTATGCATTGCATGGAGCATATTTATCTGAGTATCACCGCAAAAAATTAATTCCTAGGGGCTTTCATATCAGGAATGTCCCCACGATAGGCAGGAACAATCCTGAGTTTTGCCTTAAGTGGTGCAATATACTCAATAAATGCTCCCTGGACCTGGTATTACTTGTAATACAGGAGGTTTCCAGACTTTTGGAATTAAGCAAAGTGGAAATATCTAAATATGAGGGCCAATACCTGCCGGTACTGGAAGCTGAGAAGGAGCAAAATTGGCTTGGCAAACTAAAAGATGATATAAAAAAGTATGAAGATGAGCTAATTACATTTAAAAATCGCAAACTAGAAGACGTGACCAACGATTATAAAAACAAAAGTGTCTATAGATGGCAATTGGGCCCTGAAGAAAGAGCACAATATCGTATAAATAGACAATGGCGCCACAGGTATAATAGAAGAAGACCCATGGATTCAGTGGACAGCTCGGGTAATAGTATTGACTCTGATGGCAATACGACGACCGCTACCCCTGCACAGATGCATACTGGTTATAGAAGCGGTATGACAACAAGATAAAAAAACGGGGAAGGACGAGGAACCACACAAGGCGGGGGGGGTTCAAGTCTACCACCCAGACCCCCCAGGAGAGGCCGGCCGAGGAGGACCTAGTTGTCAACTTAAGTAATCATGTACTAACTGAGAATGAGAAAAAGGTTTTAAATAAGGGCTTGTCATACATACCCACTGTTAAGTGTGATGATTTTGAACTGTTTGTAGATATCCAGAAGTTCTCTAGAAATTTGAGACTGAAAGAATACTTCAGGGATTATCAAGAACAACCAAGAAAGATCTTCAAGGAGAAGAGTAAGTTTGACCCTACAAGCTATAATCCTTCTATAAAAACCTTTTCCAGGATGGTACAACAAGATACTTTGAATCCACATCAAAGGAAGGGTCAGTATAGACACAATCTGACTAAAGACTAAAGAAGTGCTCTCATTGACTTACAAGAAAACACTTCCATAGTATTAAGGGAAGCGGACAAAGGGGGTGCCATTGTCATCCAAAATTATACCGATTATAGGGCTGAAATAATGCGACAATTGATGGATAAGGATACCTACAAAAAACTAAGAGGTGATCCTACCAGCGTATACAAGAGAAAACTTGATAACATGCTTCAACATTTGCATGAGACTGATTGTATAGGTAGCGACTCCCTGGGCTTCATGACAGTACAACATCCAAGAGTTCCAGTGATCTACACGCTACCCAAGATCCATAAGGATATGGTAACCCCCCCCGGGGAGACCTATAGTCTCGGCTATAGGTTCATTGCTTCAGCCAATCGCTATCTATTTGGATAACATACTCCAACCATTAGTTAGGAGTATGGATTCTTTCCTCCTGGATTCAAGCACTATGATAAGAATACTCAGCACCATCAATGATATACAAGAGGATACCCTGCTGATCACTATGGACGTGACCAGCTTGTATACCATAATACCTCACAATGAGGGGATAGCGGCAGTATGCAGGCAATTGGCCAGATACCCGTATGTGGGTCCACCTGTTGATGTAATCCAGGAACTTCTAACAGCATGCTTGGAGATGAATTACTTTCGGTTCGAGAAAGAATTCTACCTGCAAATTGCGGGGACGGCCATGGGGTCAAATGTGGCGCCCACGTATGCCAACTTATTCATGGCGGAATTCGAAACGAGAGGTACGACATTATTTCAGGATGTCAGAGTCACCCATTACAAAAGATACATAGATGACCTCTTCTTGGTATGGCGGGGCACAGAGGAGGATTTACTATTATGGTTTGCATGTGTCAATGAAGCACATCCCACTATCAAGTTCAAACTGACGTATAACAGCTCGAGTGTGGATTTTCTGGACCTGAGAATTTTTAAAAAAGAAGGTCGATTGTGCACGACACTATACACAAAAGAAACAGACCGTAATTCTCTGTTACATGCCCACAGCTGCCACCCCCCAGCCCTCAAACGTGCTCTACCCATATCACAATTTAAGAGAACAGCAAGGAACAATACTATAGCTGGTCTTAGGGAACAACAAATGCATGCTATGGAATCACGTTTCATTCAGAGGGGATACAACAAGCAAAATTTAGCACTACAGAAGATGGATACATTGAAGTTACAGCAGGAGGATCTGCTAACCTACAATGAAACAGTTTTGGGAGATAATAGAATGACGTTCTCCACAACCTTCGATGTTGACAAACCAGCTATTGCTGAGAGTATACGCAAACACTGGTCTCTAATCTCTTCAGACCCGGATCTGCCGTTTGAGGGGACAGCACCTCCTAGAATTGGGTATCGGAGAGCGAGATCCTTAAGAGATCAGCTTGTCAAGACGGACCCCAGGGGTTGTTATATGAAGGAGACTTGGCTGCAATCTAAACCTGGTTGTTACCGCTGCTTGGGATGCACAACATGCAGTGGATTAACAACTGGTAAAGTGTTTAGACATCCCTACAAGAATAGGACTTATAGCATCAAACATCGGGTCACATGTACAACCAAATACATAGTGTATTTGTTACACTGTGTATGCGGTTTGTTCTATGTGGGGAAAACTGTGGACGACCTCCGTACAAGAATGGCCAACCACAGATCGGCTATAAGAACAGCTATTGATCGTGGTGACTCTGAGCAACCGGTGGCCAGGCACTTTGCCTTATTGAAACACTCAGTCGCTGATCTAAAGTATATCATCATTGATCATGTGCCCCCACTTACAAGAGGGGGTGACAGAGGAAGAATATTATTACAGCGAGAATCTAAATGGATTTTCAATCTGGGCACTATGGCTCCACGGGGCCTGAATGTCAACTTGGATTGGCATTGTTTTCTATGAAATTTCTCCCTATATTTTTATTTTTATTAAATTGCATGTTTCTTGGTTCTTCTTTTTCTTTTTCTTGTATTCTGGCCTTCTCCTTCTTTTTGCTCTTACTCACATTTTTATTTATTTTTATTCATACTTATTTTTATTTTTATTATTTTTTGTTTTTGTTTTTATTCTAATGTTTATTTATTTTTTATTTTTATTTTTATTTTTTCACATGGTGGTTTTTCTCTTCGTTTGTTAGGTTTCTTTAATTAATTTTTGATTTTCAGGTTTTACTTCTGATCTAAGATTCATGGACAATGATACTTTGCTATTCCTAATGTTATGTTGCTGGAGACTCAATATGGAGTATATTTAGATTTGCTTGTTTAGCTTATCTTGTTTGTTACGGTGTTAGGATATAATTTATCCCCGTTTAGGAATTATTTGTTTGTTACATACTTAATTTAGGATTTCATTGATATTGTATATTGACTATTATAGTATGGGGACTTAGGGATATTTAGGATGTTTTTCTAACGATGATGTTACGAATTATTACCTGGATGTTAGAGCCCATTCTTTAGAAGTGTTTTTCCCAGCATATATTTTTCATTTAGCCTTTTGTAATTAATGCTGTATCTTTGCACAGTTAATTAATTTTTAATGTCTAAGTTTTAACATATAACAGGGATTCCGCCGGGAGGCGTCCTGGTTGCTATGGCAACCGGTGATGTAGTGTTCTGCGCCCAGCTGCTGACTTCCGGTACGCCACCGGCGGGACTGCACTTGGGAGCGGGTTTGTTTGTTATAAAGGGTGAGTAATTGTATGTACCTGTAATTGTTGTCTGAAGACGGGGGCAACCCCGAAACGTCACGGATTAAAAGTGTTTTTTGCTCAATAAGACCCGGTGAGTGCTTTTCCCTCTGGATGCTTATATTGTTATTTTTAAGCACCCCGGGCAGGCTGAATAAGGATTATGTTATCGTGAGTGCTTCTACCTCTTGGGATATTATATATATATATATATATATATATACATTATGTTCTGTTCCTCTTATGGCAGAAATAAGTATATATGATATTCTAAATTATATGAGAGGGTTCAGTTAGAGTTACATATGTGCCTGATTCTCCCTAGTTGAAAGTCTGAAATTTGCTGTTCACTCAGCTAGTATTATTGTATTTGTTACTTTTGTGTATGTTACAAAAAGGCTGCTAGGTCAATGTCCTCGTTTAGTCCCATTAGCCTCATTGTTCCCATGTAGTGTATCCAGAATGTTTCCCTTTGGCGTAATTTTAGGAACCTGTCTCCACCTCTTAGGGGAACTGGTATTTGTTCCAAAATTGTACCTCTAAGAAATTTTGGATCTTGATTGTGTGTTTTCTTAAAATGTCTTGAAACACTATGGCCTTTGTAACCAGCTTCTATGTTTTTAAGGTGTTCAAGTAATCTTTTTTTGTATGGGCGTTTTGTACGTCCGATATATTGTAAATTACACGTGCATTCTAGTAGATATACTACGAAGGTACATTTACAATTAATTAATGTTTTGATTGGACAATTTTTTTGAGGAAAGGCTTTTGAATGAACAATTTTTTTTTTTTTTTTTACATCATAAGTATGTTCACAGCTTTTGCAATTAGCCCTATTGCACTTAAAAAAAGCCTTTGGTGTTGGAAGCTAGTTAATTTGTCTTTGGAGTTGTATCTTTTAGTCTGCTTGGTGCTAATATTTGTTTCAAACATCTGTTTTTTCTGAAAGTGATCTTAGGTGCAGAGCCTATGCTGTTTTTTAAAAATATGTCTTGTTCCGGTATTGGCCAGTATTTTTTAAGAATGTTCTTAATTTCTGGGGCCGCTTCATCATATGTAGTGACCATTCCTATTTTTGCCGCTATTGTTAAGCTTTCCCTTGTCTTTCACAAAAAAGTACTCTAATCTTTAACGATATCATGTGAAATGTGAGATGCATAGTAATTCATAAATTATTTTGGTAAAATTATCTATATATAAGTAAATTAATTTCCAATTACTACTATTATAACTTTGTAAACAATACAAATAACACTCTAATAACTTACCTTTATTCTGTGTTGCTTAGAACAAGACAATCACAAGAGCAAGACAGCACTTCAAGAAATCAATCTCTGAAATGAAAAGCAGGTTTATTTAATCAATTTCTTTTTCAATCTCATGTTTGCTGTGGCTCGAAGCTAATACAGCCATAAATCAAGCCGTGCAGGAGGCAACTCTCAAACAGAGCTATATACAATAGAACGAAAGTGCTGTCTATAAGAGCACAGACAAAAGTGTAATTTTAAGTTAGCATGTGCAAAGCTAGTAGTAAGGGCTTGAAAGAAATTCATCAGGAATCCAGTGCACATGCAATCCTCTTCTTTCACTGCTGCTCTTGTGTTTGAAAGTGCAACGGCCAATTATAATATTCAAGTGGCCAAGATGATTGGACACATATATTGGGCTGTCTAAGGTGATGTCACACTACAAATAAAATTATTTCATTTTTAACAAAAGCAAGCTTAGTTTTCTGAAAAAAGGAAGTTTGTTTTATTTATCATAAATTGCGATATCAATTCATATGTTTTGATAATAAGACTTTTGTTAGATATTTATAATTCTTCCATACTACTTGATTCTTATCACCCAAGAACCTCATATTGTGTTGCAGCCTCAAGCAATAACAGTAAGATAAGGACCATAACTACTTTTTTTTACAATTTAGCACCTGACTGCTGAGCCCCAAAATCAACTCAACTTGTCACATACATATTCAAATGAATAAACAAACATGAAGAACAATTGTTTTCTTTCATACAATTTTTTGAAAGTCCATGATAAATTTCTCCTGGGAATTACTTTTCTCTACCACTAAGAGGAGGAAGTATAATTAATTAACCATTTTAGACACTCTATTATTATTATTATTATTATGTTATGGGCACATTTTTAGTTTGTATTTATATATATATATATATATATATATATATATATAGCCCTGGGACTGAATCATTTTCACTATTTCCTTGCTGTTTTTTTGCAAATCGGCTTTTTTGGTATGCTTAGTTTGAATTTCACACGTTGGCTTGTTTGTTTACGCTTGTCGCAGTTACAAACGCTGAGTTAACACTTGTTGGGTTTGTGTATGTCACGTTAGCGCACCTTCGTCCTCGGCTATGTGCACTTCAGTTTTTGCTGTGCTTAATTCCTTATAGCTTTTAGGTTTATTTTTGCGGGCATTAATTCTCTCTTATGAGCATTATCTGCCCTTCGGATGTTATGTTAATGTCTCCTGCTTTGTTTTGCAGTTCAGTTTAGCGTGCATTGTACCTGTGAGTTTATTTAAAAAGCTACTTAGGAAGTGTTAAGTGTTTTTCATACCACAAGAGCTTTTTAAGGGGGTTATTGAGTTTATTGAATTGCTTTGCCATGTGCTATAATGGAGCAGTCTGATTTTGTCCCTAAATCTACCCAAGAAGCTGAGTCCCCTAAGCACATTTCTACCAATATTAGGAATGCTTATTGTAAAAAAGCTGAGGTGCCTTTTCTAGCTAATTTATGTGTTTAATGTTTAGAATTATTAATGCAATCAGACCAACCTTATGCTGTTTCTTTGGGTATTAGCACACCTTCTGTTAGTTCATTACAGGATAATGCTGACATTGTTTGACACACACATTCGGCACTCTTCTTGTGAATCAATAACCAAACATGACAAAGTTTTGGGTACAAAAGGCCGCAGCCCGCATTTATTAAACAAACAAGTGTTTACAAATAACACAACCACTTAACCAATGTGGTTACAAAGAACTCTGGGGTGCTGTCCATCATCCACCACACGTGCCTTCCACTGGCTGTTGCCAGGCACGCCCCCTTTTCTTAAACTCTCCCCATCGTCCGATGAGGTACCATTACCACATAAAACTCGCCTGATAAGGCCAGCACCCGCCCTTAGCTGCGACTTCCAAATTCTTAAAACAGGGAGGGAGGGAGGGAGCTTTTCCCGCTTCACAAGGGAAATGATGCTGGCTTCCGCCTCACAACCCTCAATATTTATACTCGCTCCTGCTCCTCAAAATTCTGCCTAGCAACCCACTGCTATTGGCCTGCAGTGTGGTCACATGCCCCTGCTCTCAATTCATTCCTTCCGGGGCTTCTTTGACACACACATTCGGCACTCTTCTTGTGAATCAATAACCAAACATGACAAAGTTTTGGGTACAAAAGGCCGCAGCCCGCATTTATTAAACAAACAAGTGTTTACAAATAACACAACCACTTAACCAATGTGGTTACAAAGAACTCTGGGGTGCTGTCCATCATCCACCACACGTGCCTTCCACTGGCTGTTGCCAGGCACGCCCCCTTTTCTTAAACTCTCCCCATCGTCCGATGAGGTACCATTACCACATAAAACTCGCCTGATAAGGCCAGCACCCGCCACAGACCGACCTACCGTCGGACACCGCCCAACCGGGCTAAGGCCTTCTGTACCCCTTCTTTTAGGTTAAAATTAAATAAGTGCAACCCTACTTCATTGAGATGCACCCCATCCTTAATAAAAAAGCATCTGCCTGATTCCCCTTCGAATTCAACATGGCGAATGCCAAAACCCCCCAACTGAACAACAAAACCTGATAGAGTCCTGTTAACCTTTCTCCTGGATAAATCCAGCCTCCTGACATCCCAAGCTGAGCGCCATTCCAACCTTGTCTCAATTTCTGACCACACAATTAACACCTTCGGGAACAAAACCTTCAACCTACGCATGCCACCCTTCAACTGGTCAATCAAATCTTTTTGAGCCATAAACCCTAAGTCATTTCCTCCAGCGTGTAACACCAAAATGTCAGGAGGCTTGTACAGCCTGGCAAACTTACTCACTGTACTCACTATCCCTTCCCATTTGAGACCTCTTACCCCAAACCACTTTACCCCAACCTGTTCCCGAGGAAGACCCAGCTGGATTCCCCCTTCCTTTGTTGCTGCAGCTTTTCTCGCCCAGTAAATGAAAGAATGTCCAACTATCCAACACTGAACTGGACCTGTTAAGAAAAAACAAAACTAAACTAACATGTTAGGACGAACATAACGCTTATAACACCCCGACTTCCACCTTCCCACCTTTTTCACAACTTCCTCACTCAAACCCAATTCATGCGCCTCAGTTACCGCGCCTATTCTAAACGAATGGCATCCAAAATCTTTAGGGTCCACCCCAGCCACGGACAAAGCCCTTTTAAGTACCGCCCCAAACTGATATTTTGACAATGCTCCTCCATCCTCGTGCCTCAAAAGAGGGCCCTCACCACTAGGCCTGATCCTCAGATAATCCACCAGTGAACCTACCGGGCAACAAACACCCCCGATAGCAAATAACTTGATTAAGCGGCCCATACCCTCCTGATCTGTCTTAGATTTTCTAAGCCAAATGGACACTTCCTCCCTTGATATCACCACATCACCGAAACCTATACCGCCATTGTCCTTTCTATTAGCCCCAACCAATTCCAACACTCTAAAAGCCCCAAAAAAGGCTAAAACAAAAGCAACCCGAAACAAATAATACTCAAACTTAGAATTGCACACCACCTCCAAAGCCCCAACTACCTTTAATAGTAAACCAAATACAAGTGGACGTCTTTTGTCCCCCTTAGCTCCACCTCTACAAACACCTCTCACCGCCAATTTTACCCAAAATTCCTTTGTCAAATCAACCCATCCCATCAGCTTAAACAGAAAGGCTAACGCCGCCACCTGACGATTCACCATGGATTTTGACATCTTCGCCTCTTTCCATTCCTGCACCCAATCAACCAAGTACCACACCCAATCCTCTTTTGACAGCCTGATTCCATCCCTGTGCAGTCTACCAAACCACCGTTTCCATACTGGCACGTAAGCTCTTAACGTACTCTGGGCTAAAGCCCCTCTCGCTAATTTCAATCCTTTAAGAAGTCCATCTGCCACAAAGCCCTTGGGCATTCTTCCCCATCCAACTTTGCCTCCGGGGCTGCTTCCCGAAACTTCTGCCACTGCAACCGGGAAAGAGAGTCAGCAATCACATTTTGCTTCCCGGGCACATGCACTGCCCGAAAAAACACATTCCCCCTCAAGCATTCCAGGACAAACACTCGGAGAAGCCGAATCACTGGCCTCGACTTCGCTGTCAACTTATTAATCGCAAATACCACTCCAAGATTGTCAGAGTGGAAAGTCACCTTCCTATCCCTCAGCTCACCATTCCAAACCATAACAGCCACCACCAACGGAAACAATTCTAGAAACACCAAGTTCTTGGTTAAACCTTGATCCTTCCATTCCTCAGGCCATGTATCCACGCACCATCTGCCATCAAAATATGCCCCAAAGCCATGTGCTCCTGAAGCATCTGTGTATAGGTGCAACATCTCATCCGATACCGGCCCCTCCTGAATGAGCGACCGCCCATTGAACTCTTCCAGAAAAATCAACCACACTCTAAGATCCTCCTTCAACTCCTTTGAAAGCCGGATCCTGTGGTGTGGTTCCTTCACCCCAACCGTGGCCAATGCCAGGCGCCTTCCAAAAACCCTTCCAACTGGGATCACACGACAAGCAAAATTAAGCTTGCCCAGTAGCGATTGCATTTCTCGCAACGACACTTTCCCCTTCCCAAGCATCCCAATTATGACCTTTTTTAGATCTACCACCTTTTCCCAAGGTAACGAGCACTCCATCAATACTGAGTCAATCTGGATCCCCAGAAAACTCAACTTAGTCACCGGCCCTTCCGTCTTTCCTGGTGCAATCGGAATCCCGAATTGCTCAGCCACTTCAACAAATGTTTTCAACAACATTTCACAAACTCCAGAACCAGCTTCCCCCACAAACAGGTAATCATCCAAATAATGGACCATCGATGACCTGCCCGCCTTTTTCTTCACCACCCATTCCACAAATGTACTAAATTTTTCGAAATACGCACAGGATATGGAGCATCCCATGGGTAAACACAGATCAACGAAAAATTCCCCTTGAAATTGGCAACCCAATAAATGATGACACACCGGATGGACTGGTAAAAGCCGAAAGGCTGCCTCCACATCCACCTTTGCCAACAATGCTCCAATCCCCGCTCTCCTGACCACACTCACCGCCTTATCAAATGAAGCATAACGTACTGCCGTCAAAGACCGGTCAATCCCGTCGTTAACAGACGCGCCCTTAGGATGAGACAGGTGGTGAATAATTCTAAATTGTCCCTCCGTCTTCTTTGGGACCACCCCAAGTGGGGACACCCTCAAATTCGGGAATGGAGGGTCCTTGAAGGGGCCCGCCATTCTCCCCAGTGCCACCTCCTTTTTCAACTTAACTTGAACCACCTCTGGGAATTGCTCAGCCGATTTTAAATTCCCAGGAACTCCCGAACCCTTTGAACCCTCGAACGGGATACGAAATCCGGAACTGAAGCCCGTCAGTAACAGCTCCGCATCCCCCGCTCTACCCTTTGTCTTACCGTATAGGCTTAGCCACGGGGCCATCTCTCTTACCCTCACCGGGGTCCGAGCCCGTAGCAGCACCCTCACCTCCTTTTCCATTCCCCTTTCCTTTTCGGAAACATTTTGCCCCAGAGTGCGCACCTCCGCATCCTGAGCACTCGTGCTTGTATTTGCACGCCCCTCCGAACCTACACACCCCTTCATTAAACTGGAAGCAGAGGCCTTTTTTAATTGCCACCGATGTGGTCCCCACTGACGTTCCACTAGCCCCCGTTCCACCATTCCGAAAGGACTGCCCCCTCAAAGGGGTCATTAACTCCAACCACACCCCCATTTCTCTGTCGTCCCACCGCATCTCTGGACGTACCGCCAGCCTCTGGCGGAACTGTTCATCGTACCGCCACCAAGCAAGACCCCCATATGTCCTCTGAGCCCCTGATATTTCATCAAAATAGCAAAACATAGTCGAGCTCTGCTCGGGGAATTTCTCCCCGATCACGCTGGCTAATATGCAAAAAGCCCTCGTCCAGTTTGAAAAAGTTTTAGGTAATTTCCTCCACTTTTTCTTTCTCTCCTCCTCTTCCTTTTTACCCTGTTCCCCTTTTGGATCTTCCTTTAACTCAATAAAGTGGTCCAACGGCAACAATGAAAAGATCTCTACAAACTCTCGTTTCCATATCTTTTCTTTAACCTCTTTACTCAGATGGATACCAAGTGGTCCAATTGAGCACAAGCAAGGCCTACGCAAGGCTTGATCCGCCACAATTAACACTTCACCGCTTGTAACCGGCACCGACCCTCCTTTTTCTACCCCACTCCCCGAAGGGGTTCCAACCACCGGTACACTAACCTCCTTCACTACCGGTACCCATGCTCCCGCTACTGTTCCTACATCACCCCCAACTTTCCTTTTGTCTTCTAATTGAGCCACCAGCTCCTTCAGACCTTTCATCACCGTCTCATACACTCCCCCCGACTCTTCTTTTTCTTTCCCCCCCTGCAGGGAACCCGCCATCTCACCTGGCGGCCTTGACTCAGGCTCCTGTACCACTATTGTATCCTGTCTTCTCCTTTCCGCCCTGTCACCTGCAGATCCTCTCCCCCTATCATCAATGTTATAAGACATAGAGCTTTCCCTCCTACGTGTATGTTCTCGATCTCTATCCCGCCTGCCCCATGTGGGGGACGTATGCCTTTCCCGCTCCCTGTAGTCTATCCTTGGCGTCCGAGATCTCTCCCTCCGCCGTGTCCCTCTGCTCCTGCTCCTGTCCCTTCTGCTCTGTCCACCTGAACCTCCACCTGATCTCTGTGGAGAATGATTAACATGATGTCTCTGCCTCCTAGTGTCTTCCTTCTCTCTTCCCCTGCCCCTCTCTCGTTCTTCCCTCATTCCCCCAATTTGTCCTCCACTCTGAGTTACGTGTCCCCCCCCAGGCACCAGAGAATTGAGCAGCTGCATTAAAGTAGCCATCTCTCCTACCTGTGCCGAACTCTCCGGTTCCGTCTGCTGTCCCAATTGCAATTCTTCACCAGCGAAGTCACTGTAGGATTCATTCATCCACAGGACGTCCTCCTCCAGCTCCTGTAATGAAGACTGCACCGCAGGCAACCCCGGCCTTTCCACCGGGACGCCGTCCGACTCCTCCGGTTCTGAAACACAATCATTAACTTCCAAATTATTCCTTTTCTCAGTCCTTTTTCCCCCACTCCTGTTCTCCCTGCCCCTCTCTGTCTCTGTACCCC
Source organism: Bombina bombina (assembly GCF_027579735.1). Classification (NCBI taxonomy): domain Eukaryota; kingdom Metazoa; phylum Chordata; class Amphibia; order Anura; family Bombinatoridae; genus Bombina; species Bombina bombina. The sequence continues at coordinate 325,743,834 of NC_069503.1, forward strand.
TATTCACCCCATCCCCCCTACCCCCTGTAACCCTATCCCTTTCCCTTATATCCTGTACTAAAACCTCAACGGCCTCTCCAATCCCACTTGATATCCCTCCTGCACTATGCCTGACGTCCCTATTTGCCTCAGCTCCCCTTTCTCCACCTCCCTCTTTTCCCTTTTTACCTCTTGCCTTAGCTTGCCCCTTCCCAAAACCTCCTCTTCCCCTGCCCAAACAACGTCCACTATTCTCCCTCATGTTCCCTCCAATTCCTCCGCTACCACTCGCAGCACCTACAGTTTCCTTATCCCTCCTCTCACTGCTCCTTAAGTTTACACCTGTTCCTCCAACGCCCCTACCGCTTCTCTCATTCCCACTCATCCCCTCCCCCCTTCTCCTTCTATCCACACTCGCTCCCTCAAAGCCCAAGCCATCCCCTCCCTTCTCAGCCCCCTGTTTACTTATACCGCTCCTGGCGACTGCCACCTCACCCTCCCTGCTCCCCGCACAAACCTCATGTGTCACCATTACTCCCCCCTCCACGCTGCCTACGCTCGTCCCCAGCAACCTAGGCCTCAGTGTTCCCTTCCTACTCCCTGCTGACACTGGAGATGTGCGCAGCTCCTCCACAGCCCTTCTCTTGCCTCCCGACTTTCCGCTAACTTCACCCTTGGCCGTATCAGGCCTCCCTTGACCCAAAGCTCCCCTCCTGTCATCCGGACTAAGCCGCACCGGCGGCTTCGTCCGCCTCACCGGCCGACCGCACCGCTCCTGACCTGATGTCCCTGCTGGCTCGACTGTCGACAACCCTTCACCGGAACCGCTGTCCTCTGAAAAGAGCCTCTGCTGGAGCCAGGTAACACCTTTTTCCGCTACCAAGGTCTTTACCTGTTCCAGCAAAAGGCTCACGCTCTCCATTCTGCCTGTCAGCTTTTCCCGCTTCACAAGGGAAATGATGCTGGCTTCCGCCTCACAACCCTCAATATTTATACTCGCTCCTGCTCCTCAAAATTCTGCCTAGCAACCCACTGCTATTGGCCTGCAGTGTGGTCACATGCCCCTGCTCTCAATTCATTCCTTCCGGGGCTTCTTTTACCTACTGTGATTTTTTTTATCAAGGCTGCAGTTTGAGGTGCTGGCTGCTCTCCCGCCTTCAAACAAGCATAAAAGGTCAGTTCAAATTTACCTTCTACAATTTCTATGTGTCCTGAAACCAGGGTAACTGTAATGTTTTCAGATGGTAAGTTTCCTCTGGTGATGATGATTATTCAACTGACTTTGAACATGATAGTTCCTCTTTTTTGTTTAAAGTTGAAAATCTTTTTCTTTTAAAGGGCGTCCTAATTACTTTAGGGGTTAAAGTTTCTGATGATAACCCTTGTAATCATTTAAATTCTGTTTTTTTTAATCTCCCAGAGATTTTTCTTATGCTGTCTCTGACATGATTTCTAGGGTATGGTCTAAACAAGGGTTACTCATTCTACAAGGTTTAAAAAGTTATATCCTTTACCTGCTGCAAATATTGATTTGTGGGAAACAGTTCCCCAGGTTGATGGGGCCATTTTCACTCTGGTTAAACATACTACTTTTACTTCGGAAGACTGTACTTATTTTAAAGAACCTTTATATAGAAAATTACAGTCTTTTCATAGAAGGACCTTTTTATAAGCAGAGTATTTGATCAGACAAGCTATTTATATTGCTATTGTAGCTGCTGCTTCTACTTACTGGTTGTCTAGTATTGTAGAACATTATTCTAATGACTGTGCTAGAGCAAATCGTTTTAGTTTACTCAAGAGTGCCAATTCTTTCATATGTGATTCTGTATTTAGTATTATTATTATTATTGAATATAGATAGGGGGCGCCATATAGAAAATTTCTTAGAGAAAAGATATGTTGCTGAGTACTGAAAAAATATATTTGGAAAAAATCTGTGGAAAAAAGTGTGTATCTATGTGGCAGAATTTTTGTTATAAATAAACAGAAATGTTTCAAAGCTGAGGTGGTGTTTGTGTTATGTCTCAGACAGGTAAGTGATTCTGAGGTAGAATATAGTGGAATTGATAATGGTAATGGTAGTGCTTATAAAACTTGGTGATGTGATGCAATTTATAACATAAAAATAACGGTAAATGGTCAAGTGAAAAAAACGGTGATTAATGATTATAAAATAATGCAAACCCAAAAAGTGTCCATCAGTGATGCCAAAAATAAGATAAAAGTCTTATGAAAGTTCAATCAATCAAACAGGCGAAATCCGTGCGGCGAGGCTGCTTCTCTTGGTGCTGTCGGTGAGTCACCATTATTATTATTATTATTATCGGTTATTTGTACAGCACCAACAGGGATTCCACAGAGCTATAAATATAGGTGATATACAAGGAAACATTTATAGGGATCAAATGGGTAGAGGGCCCTGCCAAGAGTCACACTGTTGTATTCAGCTCTGAAGAAGCTGGGCTCTTAGGCTGACATGCTAAGAGGGTTCAAGGGGATAGCAATGGAGGAGAGGAACTGGTATAAAGAAAGTTTAGTGTAAGTTGTATTCATCCCTGAACAGTAGAGACTTTAGGGAGCGCTTGAAGCTTTCAAAACTAGGGGAGAGTCTTGTGGAGCGAGGCAGATGGGAGTCTGTCTGGAGAAATCCTGTAAAGGAATGTGAGGAAGTAACAAGATAAGAGTAGAGTAGGAGGTCATGAGGAGAGCGAAGGTGACGGGAAAGAGAGTATCTGGAGACAAGGTCTGAGAAATAGGGGGAAGCAGTGCAGTTGAGGGCCTTGTATGTCAGAGTCAGCATTTTGTGTTTAATCCTGGAGGCAAGAGGAAGCCAGTGAAGGGATTGACAGAGAGGTGCAGTAGGTGAAGAGTGATGTGTAAGGAAGATGAGCCTGACAGAGGCATTCATTATGGATTGTAAAGGAGCTAGGAAGACCAGAGAGGACGGGGTTGCAGTAGTCGAGGCAGGAAAGGATTAGAGAGAGTGGATTAAAACTTAGTTGTGTCTTGTGTAAGAAAATGTCTAATTTTTAGAGATGTTTTTAATATGGAAGTGGTAGGATTTAGCCAAGGACTGAATGTGAGGAGTGAAAGAAAAATCTGAGTCAAATGTGACCCCAAGACTTTGGGCATGCGTGGTAGGGGTAATGATGGAGTTGTCGACAGTTATAGAAAGATTGGGGTGGAGATTTTGGAAGAAGGGGGGGAAATAAGGAGCTCAGTTTTGGAGTAATTTAGCTTAAGGTAGTGAGAGGACATCTAGGAAGAGATGTTAGAAAGACAGTTTGTGAAACGGGTTAGCAAGGAAGGAGATAGGTCTGGTGCCAAGTAGTAGATTTGGGTGTCGTCGACATACAAATGATATTGGAACCCGTGGGACTTTACTAGGGAACTGAATAATGATGTGTAGATTGAGAAGAGAAGCAGACCGATATTAATATCAAAAGAATCTTTGGCAGTTCTTGCCAGGAGAGCCGATATGGTGTCAAAATCTAGATATGGTGTCTGCTGATATGGTGTCAAAATCTAGCTTATTATCTCTTTCCTTTCAGGGAAAGAAGTTGTTTGTTTCTGATTTAGATTCTAAAATATCTAATGTTACTGGAGGTAAAGGGTCTTATCTTCCTCAGGACAAAAAGTCTAGAGGGATATCTAAAGCTTCTAATTGTTTTTGTTCCTTTTGTCAGAATCAAGGCTCTTCTGATTCAACCTGGAGACCTAGTTCTAACTGGAAAAAGTTAAAGAAGGGTCAGAAATATACCCCTACTACTAAGAAGGTGCGGCCCCTGATCCAGAAGTTCTGGTAGGAGCAGATTAAGCCTCTTTCAGGTCCCTGGATTTTGACAATAGTTTCTCAGGGATATCAAATAGTATTCAGAACAAGGCCTACCAGAGGTTTTATCAGTCCAATGTTCCAAGGAATCCTGTAAAAGCCCAAGTTGTTTTTCAAGTCTGTCAGATCTGGAAGCGATGGTAGTTATTGTTGAGATTTTATTCAAATGTCTTCATTGTTCCAAAGAAAGAAGGTACTTTCAGATTAGTTCTGGATCTGAAAGATCTGAACATGTTTATAAGGGTTCCATCTTTCAAAATGGAAACTATTATGACTATTCTGCCTTTTGTTCAGCAATGTCAGTTTATTTTCACAATTGATTTAAAGGTTGCTTACCTTTCACGTTCCAATTCATAGAGAACATTTCCAGTTTCTGAGGTTTGCCTTTCTGGACAGGCATTTTCAGTTTGCTGCTCTACCATTTGGTCTGGCTACAGTTCCAAGAATATTCACAAAGGTTCTGGGTGCACTTTTGTCTGTGATCAAGTCTAAGGTTTTTGCAGTGTCTCCATACTTGGAGACATCTTGGTTCAAGCTCTGTCTTTTCCTTTAGCAAAATCTCACACCAAATGATAAATGTTATTTCTTCAACAGCATGGAAGGAGGATCAATTTTCCAAAAAGATCTTTGGTTCCTCAAAACCTACTCTAACAGAGCAGAGAAAGTTAAAATTGGTGTCAACTTGTCTGAACCTTCAGTCTCTCACTTTCACCTTGGTTGCTCTTTGTATGGAAGTCCTAGGTCTCATGATTGCAACTTCAGATGCAATTCCATTTGCTCATTTTCACATGAGACCTCTTCAGCTTTGTACGGTGCATCAATGGTGCAGAGATTATACTCAGCTATCTCAAAGGATGTTTTGGATCCCAGTACAAGTCAGTCTCTAATTTGGTGGCTGGATCATCAGTTTATTATTCAGGGGTTCTCTATATCCAGGGGAGCGGTCTCTTCACTAGGATGTGTTCAATCAGACTGTGGATCTTTGGGGTCTCCCAGGAATAGATCTAATCTCTTCTTATTTTAACAACAAACTTTCCAGATACTTTGCAAGATCCAGGGACCCTCAGACAGAATTAGTGGATGCTCTAGTAGTTCATTAGACATTGTTTCCTCCTCTGGTTCTTCTTCCCAGAGTGATTTTAAAGATAATACGAGAGAAGTCTTCTTCGCAAAATTTGGTATGCAGATCTGGTTCAGATGTCCAGTTGACCTCCTTTGCCTCTTCCTCTGTGGTCAGACCTTATGTCTCAAGTTTCATTTTTCATCTGGATCTCAAGTCTTTGACGTTGATAGCATGGAAATGTAATTTGTAGTCCTTAGACATAGGGATTTCTCTGATTCTGTGATTGAAACCTTGATTCAGGCTTGTAAGCCTGTAACTATGAGGATCTATAACGAGCTCTGGAAGGCCTTTATTTCATGGTTTTGAATGGCATTATTTTAGAACTCCTAGGATTTTGTAATTCTTACAGGATGGTCTGGTTAAGGGCCTATCCGCCAGTTATCTGATGAAGCAGATTTCTGCTCTTTCAGTTTTGTTCCACAGGAAGGTTGCTAATTTCCCCTTTTATTAATTGTTTTGTTCAGGCTCTGGTTCATATTAAACTTGTAATCAAGTCAATTTCTCCTCCATGGAATCTTAACGTGGTGTTAAGGGTTTTGCAGGCAGATTTCTGTTCTTTCAGTTTTGTTCCACAGGAAGATTGCTAATTTCCCTGATATTAATTGTTTTGTTCAGGCTCTTGTCCATACAGTGGATTACTGTTCATTCTACTAGGTCAGTTGCCACTTCTTGGGCTTTCAAGAATGAGGCTTCAGTTGACCAGATTTGCAAGGTAGCTACATGGTCGTTTTTGCAGCCTTTGGTAAAAAGGTTCTTCAGGCAGCTGTTTTAGTTTTATTTTGTAACTGTTTGATTTATTTTAAGTGCATTAAAAAAAAGAGAGAATTTTTATTGGGGTTGTGAATTTTATTTTTTAGTAAGAATTTTTTTTTTTTTTTTTTTTTTAAATCCCTCCCTTTATATTCTTCCTTGTGGACTCCACAACTGGGGTATTAGTTCCTAGGAGTAATAGAATGTGGACTCTCACCACCTGTATGAAAGAAAACACAATTTATGTTTACCTGATAAATTAATTTATTTCATGGTGGCGAGAGTCCACGAGACCCCACCCTTATGTCTTTTGTGGCTAATTTGTGTTTAGCACATCTTTTTTCCCCTCTCCTTTTATGGCTCTTAATCCTTTTTTCTTATTCACTTTTCTTGGCTGTACATTAGACTGAGGTATGTGTGAGGTAGGAGGGACTTTAAAGGTCTCTTGTAGTTTGGGAATCTTTGCCTCCTCCTAGTGGTAATGAAGAGTAATTTCCATAAGTAATGAAAGAAATTAATTTATCAGGTAAGAATATTCTTTTTATTAGTATAATCATTTCTAACAATTGATTTCAAAGACACTGCAAAATGTAATTCTAAAAGGGCATACTATATAACATGACTAAACAAATGTTGTATTAGAAAACAATTTTGTTTGATAGCATAAAACATGAAGATTCTTCTGAAGTAACAAGTACATAGTTGCCAACATTTCAAAAATAATTCCAGGGACACTTTGCAGCAGAGCAAGCAAGCGGGTTACTGGAGTATTGACGACTTACTGTTCAACTGCTCCGCCCACTCAGTTCTGCAATCAAAACACACCCATTTGAAAGTAATAGTATAATTTAGACTTATCCATAGTTTATTATATAGATTACAGCACCAAGCTCTTACACCTACCCAGTCTCTGGAACACATTCTGGGCATATGGTTATTTTTACAACACAGCATCAAAATTAGAAAGACAAATAATATGTGAACCCGTTCAATAATACTAATATTCCATTAGGAATGAATTATATTTAAATAATACACTATATCTATTTATCATCTATCTATCTGTATATATGTATGTGTGTGCGTATGTATGTATATATATATATATATATATATATATATATATATATGTGTGTGTGTGTGTGTATGCAAACAATAAATGTTGTGCAAAAGAGATTTTCAGGGACATTTCCAGGGACAAAAAAAAAATCCAGGGACATACAACAAAATCTAGGGACTGTCCCTAGAAATCAGGTACTGTTGACAACTATGCAAGTAACAGGGACAGTATTTTAATAATACACAGCGGGCAGCATTCAGCAAAAGAATTATCTTATCTCTCCAACTTCACAAGTGTCATGTTTTATTCAGTGCAGCAGAACAAACACATGGTAAGGTGAGCTTTAGTGAATAAATGTGTAATAAACATCAAATGAAGAGACTGAGGAGACTTTTAGTGCATTGTGTCCCCTACATGCAGGTTCTTTGTTTCTTAAATGTTATACTATTCTTCCAGTAATAACAAAACAAAAAAAAATGTAAAAACTCAAAAGCTTTGATTTTTTTACTTTTCTAGTCTTGGACAAGGTATCAGACAATTTTACCTTTTCTCATTTTGTAGAAAATGATTAATATGTTGTACTTTCAGAGTACCTATGTTACATGAATCTCCTTTCACGTTTAATTTGCTAGAACTTAAAGGGACAGTCTACACCCGAATTTTTATTGTTTTAAAAGATAGATAATCCCTTTATTACCCATTCCCCAGTTTTGCATAACCAACACAGTTATAATAATATACTTTTAACCTCTGTGATTATCTTGTATCTAAGCCTTTGCAAACTGCCCCTTTTTTCAGTTCTTTTGACAGACTTGCAGTCTAGCCAATCAGTGCCTGCTCCCAGATTACTTGACGTGTACGAGCACAGTGTTATCTATATAAAATATGTGAACTAACACCCTCTAGTGGTGAAAAACTGAATCTGAAAGAGGTGGGCTTCAAGGTCTAAGAAATTAGCATATGAACCTCCTAGGTTAAGCTTTCAACTAAGAATACCAAGAGAACAAAGCAAAATTGGTGATAAAAGTAAATTGGAAAATTGTTTAAAAGTACATGCCCTATCTGAATCATGAAAGTTTATTTTGGCCTAGACTGTCCCTTTAAATAAGAAACACAGCTCATTACTAGAGATTGCGTATGACTGTTTAGGATCAGTAAACCTGCATGGTTCCAGAAGGCTGATAGCAGCTCCAGTTTGTGTTGTAGAGCCAAATCCTACATAAACTAAAATGTTTTTCATTTAGTAGATTTAAAGTAATGTTCATCCTTTTCTGGAAAATCCAGCTGTAAATTGTCATTTGAAAAGAAACAAGCAGGTACATGGTGAATTTACCAGACTCTTTTTTTTATTTTTTTAAATATGTTATCTCTTGTATTGTATTTCTTGTTTGTTTTTCTGTTACCTTTGCAGGGGCAACAGAAGATGAATGTTAATAACATGTTTATGGCTTCACAGATTTCTATTGAAATGTGTGTCTATGTGCGTGAGTGTGTGTATGTGAGTGTGTGTGTATGCGAGTGTGTGTGTATGTGAGTGTGTATTTGCGTGTGTGGATGTGTGGATGTGCGTGTGTGTGCGTTTTTTCGAGTGTGTATTTGCATGTGTGTATCTGCGTGCGTATGTGAGTGAGTGTGTGTGAGAGTGTGTTTTTTATGTGTGTGAGTGTATGTGCGTGTGTGTGCATATGAGAGTGTGCGTGTGTGTATGTGCGTGTACGTGCGTATGTGAGTGTGTGTGAGAGTGTGTTTTTTATGTGTGTGAGTGTATGTGCGTGTGTGTGCATATGAGAGTGTGCATGTGCGTGTGCGTGCGTATGAGTGTATGTTTTTTATGTGTGTGAGTGTATGTGCGTGTGTGTGCATATGAGAGTGTGCGTGTGTGTATGTGTGTGTGCGTGTGTATGTGTGTGTGTTTTTATGTGTGTGAGTGTATGTGCGTGTGTGTGCATATGAGAGTGTGCGTGTGTGTATGTGCGTGTGCGTGCGTATGTGTGTGTGTTTTTTATGTGTGTGAGTGTATGTGCGTGTGTGTGCATATGAGAGTGTGCGTGTGTGTATGTGCGTGTGTGTGCGTATGAGTGTGTGCTTTTTATGTGTGTGAGTGTATGTGCGTGTGTGTGCATATGAGAGTGTGCGTGTGTGTATGTGCGTGCGTATGTGAGTGTGTGTGAGAGTGTGTTTTTTATGTGTGTGAGTGTATGTGCGTGTGTGTGCATATGAGAGTGTGCGTGTGTGTATGTGCATGTGCTTGCGTATGAGTGTGTGTTTTTTATGTGTGTGAGTGTATGTGCGTGTGTGTGCATATGAGAGTGTGCGTGTGTGTATGTGCGTGTGCGTGCGTATGAGTGTGTGTTTTTTATGTGTGTGAGTGTATGTGTGTGTGTGTGTGCATATGAGAGTGTGTGTGTGTATGTGCGTGCGTATGAGTGTGTGCTTTTTATGTGTGTAAGTGTATGTGCGTGTGTGTGCATATGAGAGTGTGCATGTGTGTATGTGCGTGTGCGTGCGTATGAGTGTGTGTTTTTTATGTGTGTGAGTGTATGTGCGTGTGTGTGTGCATATGAGAGTGTGTGTGTGTGTGTATGTGCGTGCGTATGAGTGTGTGCTTTTTATGTGTGTAAGTGTATGTGCGTGTGTGTGCATATGAGAGTGTGCGTGTGTGTATGTGCGCGTGCGTGCGTATGAGTGTGTGTTTTTTATGTGTGTGAGTGTATGTGCGTGTGTGTGCATATGAGAGTGTGCGTGTGTGTATGTGCGTGTGCGTGCATATGAGTGTGTGTTTTTTATGTGTGTGAGTGTATGTGCGTGTGTGTGTGCATATGAGAGTGTGTGTGTGTGTGTATGTGCGTGCGTATGAGTGTGTGCTTTTTATGTGTGTAAGTGTATGTGCGTGTGTGTGCATATGAGAGTGTGCGTGTGTGTATGTGCGTGTGCGTGCGTATGAGTGTGTGTTTTTTATGTGTGTGAGTGTATGTGCGTGTGTGTGTGCATATGAGAGTGTGTGTGTATGTGCGTGCGTATGAGTGTGTGCTTTTTATGTGTGTAAGTGTATGTGCGTGTGTGTGCATATGAGAGTGTGCGTGTGTGTATGTGCGCGTGCGTGCGTATGAGTGTGTGTTTTTTATGTGTGTGAGTGTATGTGCGTGTGTGTGCATATGAGAGTGTGCGTGTGTGTATGTGCGTGCGTATGTGAGTGTGTGTGAGTGTGTTTTTTATGCGTGTGAGTGTATGTGCGTGTGTGTGCATATGAGAGTGTGCATGTGCGTGCGTATGAGTGTGTGTTTTTTATGTGTGTAAGTGTATGTGCGTGTGTGTGCATATGAGAGTGTGCGTGTGTGTATGTGCGCGTGCGTGCGTATGAGTGTGTGTTTTTTATGTGTGTGAGTGTATGTGCGTGTGTGTGCATATGAGAGTGTGCGTGTGTGTATGTGCGTGCGTATGTGAGTGTGTGTGAGAGTGTGTTTTTTATGTGTGTGAGTGTATGTGCGTGTGTGTGCATATGAGAGTGTGCGTGTGCGTGCGTATGAGTGTGTGTTTTTTATGTGTGTGAGTGTATGTGCGTGTGTGTGCATATGAGAGTGTGCGTGTGTGTATGTGCGCGTGCGTGCGTATGAGTGTGTGTTTTTTATGTGTGTGAGTGTATGTGCGTGTGTGTGTGCATATGAGAGTGTGTGTGTGTGTGTATGTGCGTGCGTATGAGTGTGTGCTTTTTATGTGTGTAAGTGTATGTGAGTGTGTGTGCATATGAGAGTGTGCGTGTGCGTGCGTATGAGTGTGTGTTTTTTATGTGTGTGAGTGTATGTGCGTGTGTGTGTGCATATGAGAGTGTGTGTGTGTGTGTATGTGCGTGCGTATGAGTGTGTGCTTTTTATGTGTGTGAGTGTATGTGAGTGTGTGTGCATATGAGAGTGTGCGTGTGTGTATGTGCGTGCGTATGTGAGTGTGTGTGAGAGTGTGTTTTTTATGTGTGTGAGTGTATGTGCGTGTGTGTGCATATGAGAGTGTGCGTGTGTGTATGTGAGTGTGTGTGCATATGAGAGTGTGTGTGTGTGTATGTGCGTGCGTATGAGTGTGTGCTTTTTATGTGTGTGAGTGTATGTGCGTGTGTGTGTGCATATGAGAGTGTGTGTGTGTGTGCGTATGTGCGTGCGTATGAGTGTGTGCTTTTTATGTGTGTGAGTGTATGTGCGTGTGTGTGCATATGAGAGTGTGCGTGTGTGTATGTGTGTGTGCGTGTGTATGTGTGTGTGTTTTTATGTGTGTGAGTGTATGTGCGTGTGTGTGCATATGAGAGTGTGCGTGTGTGTATGTGCGTGTGCGTGCGTATGTGTGTGTGTTTTTTATGTGTGTGAGTGTATGTGCGTGTGTGTGCATATGAGAGTGTGCGTGTGTGTATGTGCGTGTGTGTGCGTATGAGTGTGTGCTTTTTATGTGTGTGAGTGTATGTGCGTGTGTGTGCATATGAGAGTGTGCGTGTGTGTATGTGCGTGCGTATGTGAGTGTGTGTGAGAGTGTGTTTTTTATGTGTGTGAGTGTATGTGCGTGTGTGTGCATATGAGAGTGTGCGTGTGTGTATGTGCATGTGCTTGCGTATGAGTGTGTGTTTTTTATGTGTGTGAGTGTATGTGCGTGTGTGTGCATATGAGAGTGTGCGTGTGTGTATGTGCGTGTGCGTGCGTATGAGTGTGTGTTTTTTATGTGTGTGAGTGTATGTGCGTGTGTGTGTGCATATGAGAGTGTGTGTATGTGCGTGCGTATGAGTGTGTGCTTTTTATGTGTGTAAGTGTATGTGCGTGTGTGTGCATATGAGAGTGTGCGTGTGTGTATGTGCGTGTGCGTGCGTATGAGTGTGTGTTTTTTATGTGTGTGAGTGTATGTGCGTGTGTGTGTGCATATGAGAGTGTGTGTGTGTGTGTATGTGCGTGCGTATGAGTGTGTGCTTTTTATGTGTGTAAGTGTATGTGCGTGTGTGTGCATATGAGAGTGTGCGTGTGTGTATGTGCGCGTGCGTGCGTATGAGTGTGTGTTTTTTATGTGTGTGAGTGTATGTGCGTGTGTGTGCATATGAGAGTGTGCGTGTGTGTATGTGCGTGTGCGTGCGTATGAGTGTGTGTTTTTTATGTGTGTGAGTGTATGTGCGTGTGTGTGTGCATATGAGAGTGTGTGTGTGTGTGTATGTGCGTGCGTATGAGTGTGTGCTTTTTATGTGTGTAAGGGTATGTGCGTGTGTGTGCATATGAGAGTGTGCGTGTGTGTATGTGCGTGTGCGTGCGTATGAGTGTGTGTATTTTATGTGTGTGAGTGTATGTGCGTGTGTGTGTGCATATGAGAGTGTGTGTGTGTGTGTATGTGCGTGCGTATGAGTGTGTGCTTTTTATGTGTGTAAGTGTATGTGCGTGTGTGTGCATATGAGAGTGTGCGTGTGTGTATGTGCGCGTGCGTGCGTATGAGTGTGTGTTTTTTATGTGTGTGAGTGTATGTGCGTGTGTGTGCATATGAGAGTGTGCGTGTGTGTATGTGCGTGCGTATGTGAGTGTGTGTGAGAGTGTGTTTTTTATGTGTGTGAGTGTATGTGCGTGTGTGTGCATATGAGAGTGTGCGTGTGCGTGCGTATGAGTGTGTGTTTTTTATGTGTGTAAGTGTATGTGCGTGTGTGTGCATATGAGAGTGTGCGTGTGTGTATGTGCGCGTGCGTGCGTATGAGTGTGTGTTTTTTATGTGTGTGAGTGTATGTGCGTGTGTGTGCATATGAGAGTGTGCGTGTGTGTATGTGCGTGCGTATGTGAGTGTGTGTGAGAGTGTGTTTTTTATGTGTGTGAGTGTATGTGCGTGTGTGTGCATATGAGAGTGTGCGTGTGCGTGCGTATGAGTGTGTGTTTTTTATGTGTGTGAGTGTATGTGCGTGTGTGTGCATATGAGAGTGTGCGTGTGTGTATGTGCGCGTGCGTGCGCATGAGTGTGTGTTTTTTATGTGTGTGAGTGTATGTGCGTGTGTGTGTGCATATGAGAGTGTGTGTGTGTGTGTATGTGCGTGCGTATGAGTGTGTGCTTTTTATGTGTGTAAGTGTATGTGAGTGTGTGTGCATATGAGAGTGTGCGTGTGCGTGCGTATGAGTGTGTGTTTTTTATGTGTGTGAGTGTATGTGCGTGTGTGTGTGCATATGAGAGTGTGTGTGTGTGTATGTGCGTGCGTATGAGTGTGTGCTTTTTATGTGTGTGAGTGTATGTGAGTGTGTGTGCATATGAGAGTGTGCGTGTGTGTATGTGCGTGCGTATGTGAGTGTGTGTGAGAGTGTGTTTTTTATGTGTGTGAGTGTATGTGCGTGTGTGTGCATATGAGAGTGTGCGTGTGTGTATGTGAGTGTGTGTGCATATGAGAGTGTGTGTGTGTATATGTGCGTGCGTATGAGTGTGTGCTTTTTATGTGTGTGAGTGTATGTGCGTGTGTGTGTGCATATGAGAGTGTGTGTGTGTGTGCGTATGTGCGTGCGTATGAGTGTGTGCTTTTTATGTGTGTGAGTGTATGTGCGTGTGTGTGCATATGAGTGTGCGTGTGTGTATGTGTGTGTGCGTGTGTATGTGTGTGTGTTTTTATGTGTGTGAGTGTATGTGCGTGTGTGTGCATATGAGAGTGTGCGTGTGTGTATGTGCCTGTGCGTGCGTATGTGTGTGTGTTTTTTATGTGTGTGAGTGTATGTGCGTGTGTGTGCATATGAGAGTGTGCGTGTGTGTATGTGCGTGTGTGTGCGTATGAGTGTGTGCTTTTTATGTGTGTGAGTGTATGTGCGTGTGTGTGTGCATATGAGAGTGTGTGTGTGTGTGTATGTGCGTGCGTATGAGTGTGTGCTTTTTATGTGTGTGAGTGTATGTGCGTGTGTGTGCATATGAGAGTGTGCGTGTGTGTATGTGCGTGCGTATGTGAGTGTGTGTGAGAGTGTGTTTTTTATGTGTGTGAGTGTATGTGCGTGTGTGTGCATATGAGAGTGTGCGTGTGTGTATGTGCATGTGCTTGCGTATGAGTGTGTGTTTTTTATGTGTGTGAGTGTATGTGCGTGTGTGTGCATATGAGAGTGTGCGTGTGTGTATGTGCATGTGCGTGCGTATGAGTGTGTGTTTTTTATGTGTGTGAGTGTATGTGCGTGTGTGTGTGTGCATATGAGAGTGAGTGTGTGTGTGTATGTGCGTGCGTATGAGTGTGTGCTTTTTATGTGTGTAAGTGTATGTGCGTGTGTGTGCATATGAGAGTGTGCGTGTGTGTATGTGCGTGTGCGTGCGTATGAGTGTGTGTTTTTTATGTGTGTGAGTGTATGTGCGTGTGTGTGTGCATATGAGAGTGTGTGTGTGTGTGTATGTGCGTGCGTATGAGTGTGTGCTTTTTATGTGTGTAAGTGTATGTACGTGTGTGTGCATATGAGAGTGTGCGTGTGTGTATGTGCGCGTGCGTGCGTATGAGTGTGTGTTTTTTATGTGTGTGAGTGTATGTGCGTGTGTGTGCATATGAGAGTGTGCGTGTGTGTATGTGCGTGTGCGTGCGTATGAGTGTGTGTTTTTTATGTGTGTGAGTGTATGTGCGTGTGTGTGTGCATATGAGAGTGTGTGTGTGTGTGTATGTGCGTGCGTATGAGTGTGTGCTTTTTATGTGTGTAAGTGTATGTGCTTGTGTGTGCATATGAGAGTGTGCGTGTGTGTATGTGCGCGTGCGTGCGTATGAGTGTGTGTTTTTTATGTGTGTGAGTGTATGTGCGTGTGTGTGTGCATATGAGAGTGTGTGTGTGTGTGTATGTGCGTGCGTATGAGTGTGTGCTTTTTATGTGTGTAAGTGTATGTGCGTGTGTGTGCATATGAGAGTGTGCGTGTGTGTATGTGCGCGTGCGTGCGTATGAGTGTGTGTTTTTTATGTGTGTGAGTGTATGTGCGTGTGTGTGCATATGAGAGTGTGCGTGTGTGTATGTGCGTGCGTATGTGAGTGTGTGTGAGAGTGTGTTTTTTATGTGTGTGAGTGTATGTGCGTGTGTGTGCATATGAGAGTGTGCGTGTGCGTGCGTATGAGTGTGTGTTTTTTATGTGTGTAAGTGTATGTGCGTGTGTGTGCATATGAGAGTGTGCGTGTGTGTATGTGCGCGTGCGTGCGTATGAGTGTGTGTTTTTTATGTGTTTGAGTGTATGTGCATATGAGAGTGTGCGTGTGTGTATGTGCGTGCGTATGTGAGTGTGTGTGAGAGTGTGTTTTTTATGTGTGTGAGTGTATGTGCGTGTGTGTGCATATGAGAGTGTGCGTGTGCGTGCGTATGAGTGTGTGTTTTTTATGTGTGTGAGTGTATGTGCGTGTGTGTGCATATGAGAGTGTGCGTGTGTGTATGTGCGCGTGCGTGCGTATGAGTGTGTGTTTTTTATGTGTGTGAGTGTATGTGCGTGTGTGTGTGCATATGAGAGTGTGTGTGTGTGTGTATGTGCGTGCGTATGAGTGTGTGCTTTTTATGTGTGTAAGTGTATGTGAGTGTGTGTGCATATGAGAGTGTGCGTGTGCGTGCGTATGAGTGTGTGTTTTTTATGTGTGTGAGTGTATGTGCGTGTGTGTGTGCATATGAGAGTGTGTGTGTGTGTGTATGTGCGTGCGTATGAGTGTGTGCTTTTTATGTGTGTGAGTGTATGTGAGTGTGTGTGCATATGAGAGTGTGCGTGTGTGTATGTGCGTGCGTATGTGAGTGTGTGTGAGAGTGTGTTTTTTATGTGTGTGAGTGTATGTGCGTGTGTGTGCATATGAGAGTGTGCGTGTGTGTATGTGAGTGTGTGTGCATATGAGAGTGTGTGTGTGTGTATGTGCGTGCGTATGAGTGTGTGCTTTTTATGTGTGTGAGTGTATGTGAGTGTGTGTGCATATGAGAGTGTGTGTGTGTGTATGTGCGTGCGTATGAGTGTGTGCTTTTTATGTGTGTGAGTGTATGTGAGTGTGTGTGCATATGAGAGTGTGTGTGTGTGTGTATGTGCGTGCGTATGAGTGTGTGCTTTTTATGTGTGTGAGTGTATGTGAGTGTGTGTGCATATGAGAGTGTGTGTGTGTGTATGTGCGTGCGTATGAGTGTGTGCTTTTTATGTGTGTGAGTGTATGTGAGTGTGTGTGCATATGAGAGTGTGCGTGTGTGTATGTGCGTGCGTATGAGTGTGTGCTTTTTATGTGTGTGAGTGTATGTGCGTGTGTGTATGTGCGTGCGTATGAGTGTGTGCTTTTTATGTGTGTGAGTGTATGTGCGTGTGTGTGTGCATATGAGAGTGTGTGTGTGTGTGTGTATGTGCGTGCGTATGAGTGTGTGTTTTTTATGTGTGTGAGTGTATGTGCGTGTGTGTGCATATGAGAGTGTGTGTGTATGTGCGCGTGCGTGCGTATGAGTGTGTGTTTTTTATGTGTGTGAGTGTATGTGCGTGTGTGTGCATATGAGAGTGTGCGTGTGTGTATGTGCGTGTGCGTGTGTATGTGTGTGTGTTTTTTATGTGTGTGAGTGTATGTGAGTGTGTGTGCATATGAGAGTGTGCGTGTGTATGAGTGTGTGCTTTTTATGTGTGTGAGTGTATGTGAGTGTGTGTGCATATGAGAGTGTGCGTGTGTATGAGTGTGTGCTTTTTATGTGTGTGAGTGTATGTGAGTGTGTGTGCATATGAGAGTGTGTGTAAGTGTATGTGAGTGTGTGTGTGTGTATGTGCGTGCGTATGAGTGTGTGCATATGAGAGTGTGTGTAAGTGTATGTGAGTGTGTGTGCATATGAGAGTGTGTGTAAGTGTATGTGAGTGTGTGTGTGTGTATGTGCGTGCGTATGAGTGTGTGCATATGAGAGTGTGTGTAAGTGTATGTGAGTGTGTGTGCATATGAGAGTGTGTGTAAGTGTATGTGAGTGTGTGTGCATATGAGAGTGTGTGTGTGTGTATGTGCGTGCGTATGAGTGTGTGCTTTTTATGTGTGTAAGTGTATGTGAGTGTGTGTGCATATGAGAGTGTGTGTGAGTGTATGTGCGTGTGTGTGCATATGAGAGTGTGTGTAAGTGTAGAAGAGAGAAGGGCAGACAAACACTCAAATATAATTTAAACTGCATTGTGTTCGTACTGATTGAATTAAAATTCAAGATCAAAACTGTAAAGCAAGACCAGGCCATCCTAGGAAGTTCTAATGATGTTTATATGTGCTTTTGTTCCAGCTCAGTATCAAACATAACACATGTTTTGCAGTTTCATTAACAGAAACTAGCACCTCAAGGTTACCATATGTTCCTCTCTTTGTAGGTCTGCAATAAGTACAAATGTATATTTTCCACTATAAATTTCTCTTTAAAATGTATACTTTGAAGTTCTGTTAGTAGAAAAAAAGCCACCTTTAGTCTGTGTAATTGGTTTTGTTTTGAAGGCACACGCACCTTCTTTCCAAGGTGCATAGTAAGCTTAAAAATGAGTGCAATATGTACAGGTGTTGATCTTCAGTAATGGTGGCAGAGAGTAAGGCTACTAAAGAGTATGACTTTTAATCAGTCCTATTATTAACATTGTGTTGAATTTCCTAGATAGCTGTTGGCAATTTATTAAAGCCACTACACCTTTCCAAAACATTATAATAATTGTATTTTCCTAAACTAATTGATAAGGTTAAGGTATGCAGCCTTGAATTTGTATGGCACTTCATAATACTTTTAAAATGCAATGTTTTACTTTTATATTTTGTGAAAAATATAATGTGAAAAAATTTGGACTACTGAAGAACCAATTAACAACATTACTTAGATAAAATACAGCTTGCTGCAACTGTAAGCTCCCTCATGAAAAGTCCACAAAACCATGTGACTCTAATGAGATTCTTAAATGAAAAATATTATGTTGAAATATCTCAGAGGGTTATGGTTACATTTTTGATTGATTGGGAACATTGAATTACAAATGTGTTTGCATTTTATTAACTTAAGACTTTAATTTTTCTATTTTGTGTATTGCAGTGTATTTAGTAATATGAGTTTTAAAATTTACAAAAGCAATTAATATTGAACTCACAAAAATTAATCTTGCTTTATTGCCAAGCTGGCTGGACAAAGATATGTTTATACATTTTCATATTCAAAGTTGTCCATTACGTCTGCAGGATTGGCTGAATTTTGAAATGCAAGCAAACATGCTTAAATAAAAACAAATCCAAAATAGAAGAGATCAGCACTCAAGAATATATATATATCCCAACAGCATGCAGAGAAAAATAGGCTGCTTACTCTAAAGCACTCTTACCCCAACCAGCCTGAAAATCCACAAAAACAACAGGGGGACAGCACTCCAAGAAAACAGAATGTGAAACTTTATTAGCCGATGTGAGCAATGTTCGGGATTTGATAAAGGGGTAGTAGGATCCCCAAAACATTGTTTGCATGGCATAATAACGTTTCACATTCTGCTTAGTTGGAGTGCTGCTCTAATGTTATTAATCTTAAATGAAAATGATACGGCCACCATTTATCAAATCATGTACAGATAAGGTTTCCAACAAGCATTTAACATTGCAGAAGGAACTCCCGCTCTTGGGCAACCAATTACACTTGAACAGGTGCTGTTAACAGGTTAAAAACAGCTGGCTCCATAGCATCAGCCAGTGCTTGAAAATGGAACCCTATATATGAAATTGCTCTAAAAACCACCTGTTGTGAGATGCAGGACACAGCAAAGAGGGTACAACAATATTTTATTGTACAGCATGAGAATATACATCTGGTACCATTGATCTTACTAACTATCTGCAACATAGACTAACAGACCTAAGCCCCGCCCCCATCCAGTGACATAACTTCCCACTCTCATCACATCTTCCCCCTTTTCAAAGGACAAGGCATACATTTTTTTTCATTTGGATACAACAAATAACAAGGTATACAAGAAACATACAACAACAGTTTTGTATAGATTATAACAAGTAACAGGTTAAAGAGAATATCTGCATAAACAACATGAATTACATCCTGACTTGAACATCGGGGTAGACTACCCTAGTCCACAGTGACCATGGGATTATTATGCCCATACTTCCGGTCACTGTTCTAACTAATGTTAATCATGATATCGGGCTGGAAGTTTCACCACTCTTCCCCTAGATGTAACTCTACATGAACTGTCCTCTGATACAGAAGAAGGTGATTGAGAGTCCGTTGGAGGCAAAGACATATCCCCGCTGTGATCTTGCTGAGGGGAAGGCACCCCTTTTAAAACAGGGGATCCCACCGGTGGTGGTACTGAGGCATCCTGTTCCAAACTCTCAGGTACAGGCTGAAGATGTTTACGATTTTGACGTGTAACCGTCCTTCCATTAGTAAGGCCTACATAAGACCTTGGTTCTGGAGAGCGTCCAATTACCGTAGCAGGCATCTTCCATTTCTTCTCATCATCCAGTTTAATTCTGACACTTTGCCCTGCATTCAGCTCCTGCAAGAACCTCACAGAATGTCTCCTGTCGTAGAAGAATCAATAGCCCCTTTTTGCCTCTTCATCCCTCCTAAAGACCTCGTCCAGAGGAATAGAGCTAGTTGGCTGGAAGACACCCACAGAGGGTAAGGTGGTGCGAATCTGGCATCCTAGCATCAGCTGTGCCGGGCTAAACCCTGTGGCTTGAATGGGAGTCGCCCTACAGGAGAAGAGGGCAAGGTATGGCTCAGATTACTTCAAAATGAACTTTGTTGTTTGAACTGCCCTTTCAGCCATTCCATTGGCCTGCGGGTAATGTGCACTTGATGTGGAATGTAAAAAATCATATTCTCTGCTGAAAGAACTGAACTCTGTGGAAGGAAATTGCATTCCGTTATCACTCACCAACTCCATTGGTATGCCCCACCGGGTGAACAAGCTTTTGAGATGAGTGATAACAGTTTGACTTGTGATTTCATTCAAGGGTGCAATCTCCAAATACCTGGAATAGTAGTCGAACACGACTAGGTACTTTTTCCCATGCAGTTCGCACAAGTCAGCAGCTATTTTCTGCCATGGGCCTGCAGGCAGTGGTGTAAAAATCAAGGGCTCCCTTCTCTGAGTAGGCCGGCGTTCCCGGTAAAAGGCACGTTTAGACACATGGCTTGCAATGTCAGAACTGATCCCAGGCCACGATACTGCCGTAGCTGCCCTTTCTCTGCACTTTGTAATGCCTAAATGGCCATCATGAATCCTGTTTAACATCTCCTGCCGCATGCTGACAGGAATAACAATGCGGTCCTGGAACAGCACCAACCAATACAGCTCCGTGAGCTGCGACCTTTCTAACTGGTAAGAGCTTAAAGATATCCATGCTGCCCGACTCTCGGGCCAACCTTCTTTTATGTACTTTATAACTTCTTGAAGGTCTGTATCTAAATATGTCTCTCTTCTAATTTTTGGAGGATTTGGAGTCCAGAACTGAATATACATACACTTTCACATCTTATTCAGTTGAAGACTCTTCAGCAGCAGCCAGCGGGAGCCTGGAAAGTGTATCTGCCACTACCAGTTGTTTTCCCGGCACATGCACTGCCTGAACGTTGAATCTTAGCAGCCTCATTAGAAGTCTCTGGCATCTTAGGGGGGTTTTGTCAATATCATAGGAGTTGATTAGAGGGACTAGCGGTTTATGGTCAGTCTCCAGACTAAATTTCTCTAAACCCACTAGGTAACGCTGAAAGCACTCACAGGACCAAACAGCAGCAAGGCACTCTCTCAATTTGAGTGTATTTTGACCCCGCAGTCGTCAGTGTACGGGAACAGTAGGCGATGGGCTGTAGTTTGTTCTCATTCAATTGCAGGAGGGCGGTCCCTAACTCATAACTGCTCACATCAGCACTAACCACAGTCTTTTTGCAAGGGTCGTAGAACCCCAACACTGGGGCAGACCCCAGAAGGGACTTGACCTGCATAAAAGATTCTTCTTGTGAAGGTACCCAGACCCAGGCAACATCTTTCTTTAGTAACTCTGTGATAGGGTGTAGTATTGTGGATAAATCTGGAAGGAACCTGCCCACATAATTTACAAGGCCCAATATTTGTCTAAGCTCATGTACATCAGAAGGACTTTTCATCTGTTCAATAGCACGAATTTTCTCGGGGTCTGGCTTGATGCCATCCCCATTGATGATATACCCAAAGTAACATAACTCAGCTTTTCAAAAAGGGCATTTCTCTTTATTTAGCTTCAGCCCAGACTCTCTGATAGTCTGCAGCACATATCTCTCTCTCTTCACCGCCTTATTCAGCCTTTTCAAGTCTACGCAGATGCATACTTTCCCATTTTTCTTTGCCACAGGCGTAATGGGTGCACACCAGTCAGTTGCTTCAACAACCTCTTCAATAACTCACATATTCTTCATACGCAGAAGCTCCTTCTCCACTTAAAGCATGAGCGGGAACAGAATTCTATGTGGAGTGGTAATGCTGTATGGGACTGCGTCACTTTTAAGTGATATTCGGACTGGGTTGCAATTCAATAGGCCCAATTCACCAAACATATCTTCTGAAATCTCATTCACTCTGGTGACCAGGCCCAAACCACAGGCTGCTTTTCTGCTCAATAGGTTGTTAACACACTGACCTCTAATCACATGCACCCACATGGTTAATTTCCTCTGCTTGTACTCGCAGCTGGCAAGAAATTTCCCCACACAATCAATGCGGCCACCAGGACTATGGACTTTTGTTGTGACTTTCACCAGCTGATGCTGTCGAGGCAGCTTTATGAATGCTGCAAGGGACATAACAGTGATGTCTGCTCCTGTGTCAATCTTAAAGGCAACTTTGGCTCCCATTAAAGTAAGAGTAACCCTCCAATCTTCATCTGAACCAGGCCGTTCGTTCAACAACAGACCCTACAAAGGACACTTCTTGACCCTCCTGGTCACTATCCCCCTGCATCTCCTTAATATATTCAGTTTTACACACCACTTCAAAATGGCCCATTCGGTTACATTTTCTACCTCTTTTGTCTTTAGCAGGACATATGACACTCTGATCATGGGTACGGTTGCACCAGGTGCAGCGGAAATGCTGCGCCCATCCGCTTCTGGGCCTATTTGTTGCCCTTGGTCTACCGCACACACTGTGCCTTTCACTAGCAGCCCTCCTAAACTGCTGCACTTCATCCACAATACTCTCAGACCTTAGATCAGCACTTTGCTTTTTCACCAGTTCCCTCTGGCGGGCCATCCTAATAGCCCCATCCAATGTTAAATCAGCCTCCAACTGTAGCTTCAGTGAGACTTCAGCATCTGCAATTCCTATAACTATTCAGTCTATTCTGCTCCTCTTCAGCAACACCAAACTCACAGAATTCAGCTAGTTCATACAGGCTGCGCACAAATGACTCCACAGATTCTCCCACACACTGGGCACGTTTGTAAAAACAAGCCCTCTCATGAATCACATTTCTTTTGGGCACAAAGTGGCCACTGAGTTTGTTCATAACTATTTTAAAGTCAAATTCTTCCCCTTCTTGGAATGTAAAGGCATTGAAAACTGGCACCACATCTTTCCCCATAGAGTATAAAAGAGAATTAACTTGTACTTCACCAGTTTCCTTGTCCAGCTTGGAAGCAATCCTGAAGCACTGAAACTGCTGACGCCATGTGGGCCAAGCTGCAGGCTGAGAGAAATCAAAAGGCTCAGGTGGGGTAAACTTCGATATCGTCATCAATCAGGAAACAGAAGCGCAGGCAAGGACTTCTGACACCATGTCATGAGATGCAGGACACAGCAAAGAGGGTACAACACTATTTTATTGTACAGCATGAGAATATACATCTGGTACCATTGATCTTACTAACTAACTGCGACATAGACTAATGGACCTAAGCCCCGCCCCATCCGATGACGTCACTTCCCACTCTCATCACAACTACCTATTTTGAGTCTTGTTTCATTAATATGGTTGCAATTCCAATCCTTTAAAGTAAAGTGTTTTTGTTTTCCTTTACTAGTCTATTCCAATCTATATGGGACACATATGTTTGAATTAAAGTGATGTAAACTCTCCCCTTTTTAAAATCAAATCTGGAATGTTAATGATATTTTAGATGGAGTTTAATTTATCAGTTATAATGAAGTTGTGCCATAACTTACTTTGTAATATAGTTATGAAATTCAAATACCCTGCACTCCGCCGCCTACTTAAAAAATAAATGTTTCTTTTAACTAAAGGTTTGAATTGTTTTCCAATCAGCACTCTAGCTAAAACAAAAGTGCCAAATGGGGAGAGCACTCATTGGACAGCAATTTAAACTGTTTCTGCTCACAGAAAAATTTACTTTTGAAGTGGGTGGCGGAGAGCATGGAATTTTAATTTTATATCTATCTTAAAAATTAACGGCTAGATTTAGAGTTTTGTCGGTAATGACCCGCGTAGCTAACGCATGCTTTTTTTTCCCAGCACCTTTTAAATACCGCTGGTATTTAGAGTTCACAGAATGGCTGCGTTTTCAGTGCGTTAAGCTCCAAAAAGGGAGCGTAGAGCATAATTTATCGCCACTGCAACTCTCGATACCAGCGGTGCTTACGGACGCGGCCAGCTTCAAAAACGTGTTCGTGCACGATTCCCCCATAGGAAACAATGGGGCTGTTTGAGCTGAAAAAAAACCTAACACCTGCAAAAAAGCAGCGTTCAGCTCCTAACTCAGCCCCATTGTTTCCTATGGGGAAACACTTCCTATGTCTGCACCTAACACTCTAACATGTACCCCGAGGCTAAACACCCCTAACCTTACACTTATTAACCCCTAATCTGCCGCCCCCGCTATCGCTGACCCCTGCATATTATTATTAACCCCTAATCTGCCGCTCCGAACACCGCCGCAACCTACGTTATCCCTATGTACCCCTAATCTGCTGCCCCTAACACCTCCGACCCCTATATTATATTTATTATCCCGTAATCTTCCGCCCCCAATGTCGCCGCCACCTACCTACAAAAATTAACCCCTAATCTGCCGCCCCCGCTATCGCTGACCCCTGCATATTATTATTAACCCCTAATCTGCCGCTCCGTACACTGCCGCAACCTACGTTATCCCTATGTACCCCAAATCTGCTGCCCCTAACACCACCGAACCCTATATTATATTTATTTACCCCTAATCTGCCGCCCCCAGCGTCGCCGCCACCTACCTACAATAATTAACCCCTAATCTGCCGACCGGACCGCACCGCTACTCTAATAAATGTATTAACCCCTAAAGCTAAGTCTAACCCTAACACTAACACCCCCCTAAGTTAAATATAATTTAAATCTAACTAAATAAATTAACTCTTATTAAATAAATTATTCCTATTTAAAGCTAAATACTTACCTGTAAAATAAACCCTAATATAGCTACAATATAAATTATAATTATATTGTAGCTATTTTAGGATTAATATTTATTTTACAGGCAACTTTGTAATTATTTTAACCAGGTACAATAGCTATTAAATAGTTAATAACTGTTTAATAGCTACCTAGTTAAAATAATTACAAAATTACCTGTAAAATAAATCCTAACCTAAGTTACAATTAAACCTAACACTACACTATCAATAAATTAATTAAATAAAATACCTATAATTATCTACAATTAAACCTAACACTACACTATGAATAAATTAATTACATAAAATACCTACAAATAAATACAATGAAATAAACTAACTAAAGTACAAAAAATAAAAAATAACTAAGTTACAAAAAATAAAAAAATATTTACAAACATTAGAAAAATATTACAACAATTTTAAACTAATTACACCTACTCTAAGCCCCCTAATAAAATAACAAAGCCCCCCAAAATAAAAAAATGCCCTACCCTATTCTAAAATTAAAATAGAAAAGCTCTTTTACCTTACCAGCCCTGAAAAGGGCCCTTTGTGGGGCATGCCCCAGAGAATTCAGCTCTTTTGCCTGTAAAAAAAAAACATACAATACCCCCCACCAACATTACAACCCACCACCCACATACCCCTAATCTAACCCAAACCCCCCTTAAATAAACCTAACACTAAGCCCCTGAAGATCTTCCTGCCTTGTCTTCACCATGCCAGGTATCACCGATCGCTCCAGGCTCCGAAGTCTTCATCCAAGCCCAAGCGGGGGCTGGCGATCCATCATCCGGCTGAAGTCTTCTATCAAGCGATGGTTGAAGAGGTCCAGAAGACTCTCCAAAGTCTTCAAACTATCCGGGCAGAAGAGTAGATCCGGACTGGCAACCATCTTCTTCAAAGCGGTGACAAGCGGCTCCATGTTGAAGACCTCCGGCGGGGATCCATCCTCTTCTTGCGACGTCCTAAGTCCGAATGAAGGTTCCTTTAAATGACGTCATCCAAGATGACGTCCCTCGAATTCCGATTGGCTGATAGGATTCTATCAGCCAATCGGAATTAAGGTAGGAAAATCTGATTGGCTGATGGAATCAGCCAATCAGATTCAAGTTCAATCCGATTGGCTGATCCAATCAGCCAATCAGATTAAGCTCGCATTCTATTGGCTGATCGGAACAGCCAATAGGATGCAAGCTCAATCTGATCGGCTGATTCAATCAGCCAATAAGATTTTCCCTACCTTAATTCCGATTGGCTGATAGAATCCTTTCAGCCAATCGGAATTCGAGGGACGCTATCTTGGATGACGTCATTTAAAGGAACCTTCATTCGGACTTAGGACGTCGCAAGAAGCGGATGGATCCGCGCCGGAGGTCTTCAACATGGAGCCGCTTGTGACCGCTTGGAAGACGATGGTTGCCGGTCCGGATCTACTCTTCTGTCCGGATAGGAGGAAGACTTTGGAGCCTCTTCTGGACCTCTTCAGCCGTCGCTTGATAGAAGACTTCCGCCGGATGATGGATCGCCAGCCCCCGCTTGGGCTTGGATGAAGACTTCGGAGCCTGGAGCGATCGGTGATACCTGGCATGGTGAAGACAAGGTAGGAAGATCTTCAGGGGCTTAGTGTTAGGTTTATTTAAGGGGGGTTTGGGTTAGATTAGGGGTATGTGGGTGGTGGGTTGTAATGTTGGTGGGGGGTATTGTATGTTTTTTTTTACAGGCAAAAGAGCTGAATTCTTTGGGGCATGCCCCACAAAGGGCCCTTTTCAGGGCTGGTAAGGTAAAAGAGCTTTTCTATTTTAATTTTAGAATAGGGTAGGGCATTTTTTTATTTTGGGGGGCTTTGTTATTTTATTAGGGGGCTTAGAGTAGGTGTAATTAGCTTAAAATTATTGCAATATTTTTATTATGTTTGTAAATATTTTTTTTATTTTTTGTAACTTAGCTTTTTTTATTTTTTGTACTTTAGTTAGTTTATTTAATTGTATTTATTTGTAGGTATTTTATTTAATTTATTTATTGGTAGTGTAGTGTTAGGTTTAATTGTAGGTAATTGTAGGTAGTTTATTTAATTAATTTATTGATAGTGTAGTGTTAGGTTTAATTGTAACTTAGGTTAGGATTTATTTTACAGGTAATTTTGTAATTATTTTAACTAGGTAGCTATTAAATAGTTATTAACTATTTAATAGCTATTGTACCTAGTTAAAATAAATACAAAGTTGCCTGTAAAATAAATATTAATCCTAAAATAGCTACAATATAATTATTATTTATATTGTAGCTATATTAGGGTTTATTTTACAGGTAAGTATTTAGCTTTAAATAGGAATAATTTATTTAATAAGAGTTAATTTATTTCGTTAGATTTAAATTATATTTAACTTAGGGGGTGTTAGGGTTAGGGTTAGACTTAGCTTTAGGGGTTAATACATTTATTAGAGTAGCGGTGAGGTCTGGTCGGCAGATTATGGGTTAATACTTGAAGTTAGGTGTCGGCGATGTAGGGCAGATTAGGGGTTAATACTATTTATTATAGGGTTATTGAGGCAGGAGTGAGGCGGATTAGGGGTTAATACATTTATTATAGTGGCGGTGAGGTACAGTCGGCAGATTAGGGGTTAATAATTGTAGGTAGGTGGAGTCGACGTTGGGGGCGGCAGATTAGGGGTTAATAAATATAATATAGGGGTCGGCGGTGTTAGGGGCACCAGATTAGGAGTACATAGGGATAACGTAGGTTGCGGCGGTGTGTGCGGTCGTCTCTTAAAGCTCTTAACTACTGACTTTTTTCTGCGGCTGGAGTTTTGTCGTTAGATTTCTAACGCTCACTTCAGCCACGACTCTAAATACCGGGGTTAGAAAGATCCCATTGAAAAGATAGGATATGCAATTGACGTAAGGGGTTCTTCGGTATGGAAAAGTCGCGGCTGCAAAGTGAGCGTTAGACCCTTTCCTGACTGACTCTAAATAGCAGCGGTAGCCCAAAACCAGCGTTAGGAGCCTCTAACGCTGGTTTTGACGGCTAACGCCAAACTCTAAATCTAGCCGTGTGTTTTAGTGCAACTTTATTACAACTGATAAATGAAACTCCATCTAAAATATCACTAACATTCTGGATCTGACTTTAAAAAAAGGAGATTTTACCATCACTTTAATTATAATTAAGCGGCCCAATTTCTGCATATGATAAGCGTTTTTAACAGAAACAAAATATATGTGGTCAATACAGAAATACAAAGCTGTAGCTAATTCATTTAGAGCTGATTATCTTTAGTTCTTTCTGAAATTGTATTTGAAGTAACAAAGGGAAGATCTTATTGTCAGATACAAACAATCATATTTTAAAGATGGAACAACTGCAAATACAGATGAATCAATCTACATAATATATAAGTTTACTGCAAAGGTCTATATAGTATATACAGTATATACAGTACCTACATATGCATGTCTAAACATGTGCATGTATGTATATATATATATATTTATATATATATATATATATATATATATATATATATATATGTGTGTGTGTGTGTGTGTGTGTGTTTGTACATATATTTGTGTTTTACTGTATACAGTATTTACTGTACATATTTCACATTTCAATGTTCTTCACATACAGGACATTTTTATTTTTTATTGTAAATATATACCTGTATTTATATATATGTTATTGTTCCTTTGTAAAGAACATAGGAATGTAAAATATACGTAACACAAATCGTGTTTTGTGATTTAGGACCAACGCAGTGGCAGCTTAGAGCACTTGAAGAATTATTATTCTCAAAGTACGTTCTTTAAATTTTAAATATAATATATTAAACAATAGTGATAATATCAAAAAATATTATACATACTGTAGAAAATTCTAAATAATCCATAGAGAATATATATATATATATATATATATATATATATATATATATATATATATATATATATATATATATATATTCTATGGATTATTTAGAATTTTTTGAATTTCATATACACAAATACTCAGTTTTGGTCAGATATCTGTTGTGTCCTAGTATTATTTAAGGGTTTAAAATACGTAGTAGCACACAGAAAACCAAATATGTTTATTATAACTTTGTGGAAAGATTATGCACTAAACGGAAACTTTTAATAACATATGGTATGGTATGGTATTTTTATGTGAGAAAATATATTTCTATTTTGGGAGTTGTACATGCTTTCATTTATTTAAAATTATGTATTTCATAAATAATTCAAGCCAAATAATTTTTAATAGGTGGATGGATTTCATAAAGCATGTTTAAAAGAAACCACTATTGAGCAAATGGTTGATTTAATTATTTAACTCAGAAAATAGTGCATAACTATTCCATGGCAATGGTGGTTACTTTTTTATTTCTTCCATTGACTTTTCTTGTTTTTGTTGCAACTCATTAATGGGTTATAGAGGAGGTTTGGAAGGAAAAGGGATCTTCAGTTCATGAAGCAGGTTATTCCCATGGGTTCCATTATAGAAAGAGCATGGAGTTTTTTCTAGGGAAGCCATCTGCAACAGTATATGAATAGCAGGATTGAAATGGCTTGCAAAAAGATCAAAATAACATTCAAAATAAATTTGACTTTAAAAAGTCAATTATTTAAAAAAAATTATATATATATATATATATATATATATATATATATGTTCCATAGATTTAGAAGGGCACTCACAGGTATTTAAATAGTAATCCAAATTAATTTTTATTAATCATACATCAAGTTCATAGTGTAGTTGACGTTTCGACCACTGATTGGGCCTTGTTCAAGATAAATATGTTCTATAAAAAATTGGAGACATATATTTCAAAAGATACATACAAGCAACAAGACAAGCAAAACATACAACAGTGACATCCCTCACCCCAAAATAATCAATGAAAAGAAATAAAAACATGGTAAACAGAGAATAGTGCATGCTGGGACTGGATGCAATCATACAAACATACAGCGCAAAACCTCCAAGTAATTAAATACACATAAGCCACTGATAAGGCTCTCTACCACATGCCAATCATGGACGTTCAGAGCATGGCCTAATAATATGAACAAGCGATCAGAATGAGCTATTACCATTTAGATAAGAGAGAAGAACTTTAGAGCAAAATGTCAGAATCTGAAATACAATGTATTAAACACCAGAAATAGAATCAATGAGCAGATAAAAGGACAACATCATAGATAGGAAAACACAGCCAACCAAAAATGAATACGAGAAATATATACACTAGTATTGAAGTGGTAATACTACAGCAAACTGAACTTAACCATAGAACCGTAAATAGTTCCAAAAGCTGCATCTGTTCACATGTATCAAGCAAACATAATTACCAGATAGCACTGGAAACATGGACGAAATATGTGACTATAAAAGCATGCATAAACAAGCAGGATCAACATAAGAAAATACTCAGGACCCAACAGTGTACTACATGCAATGAGCGCAGGTCAGCATACAAGTAAATGCAGGTGAGCAGCTGCATAACATAACGGCATGGTGGAAGCCATGGAAACAACATGGAACAACACAGTAAACACAACTATGGGGGTGCTAGTAAAAAAAGGAACTCACACACTACCCAAATCTTAAAACAGAGACAAGCTAGATAATACCACAACGGAAAGAGAAAACAAAACCTAGTACTTACACTCGGTTATAGCCGCTGCAACAATTCAAACCAGCATCACAGCTGTTCTCCCAAAAGGAAAGCCTAGTCAGGCAGATACTAAAAGCCTACCTACCGCACCTATAAGACACCTGAGGAGCTGTGATGAAGATATGTCAGCTGACACCTGACCATCAATCACGGCAGAGAGCAATTAGAAGCAAACACCCTCAATTAAAATGAGAGACCTCGCTAAGTAAATACAATATAGTCAATAAACCATGCATAATACACTATCAAACTCATACATAGGTACAAGCGTCATATAAAGGTACTATGACAGGCAGGGGGCGGTATGAAAAAAATTGGAAAAAGCCAACCATCAGTCTTAACAGCTTCTACATAGCGCCAGGGATAAGAGCACATAAATACCAACTATATAGACTCAAGGAGAAGGTACATACTAGATATTGACCAAAGAGGAATAAAAGACAAAAAATATATATTATGTAGCACACCAAGTGGCCACATAATATAGATCACCAATAATCCAGAAGCCCCAAATGTAAAAAAAACTAAGGAATAATGAGACAAAATATAAAGTTCAACCATGGATAAACTACAGCCAGACACGAGAAGGCTGCATAAATTAAAGAATAAACATACTTCCAGCATCAATGGGAAAACATAAAATGTAAGCCACAAACTCAACACTGGAAACAATTATTTCATATACCACTGCATGTTTATCCATTGTAGTTCAAATTCTAAGCATGCTAATTAATAGTAAAAAAAACAGAAACAAGAAGCTCAGAGCAATATGAACCACAACAGATCAGGGGTACCATACAAAGGGACCAATACTCAGGTGAAGATGATACAAATGACCTTGAATAATATATAATAGAAGCAGTTCAAACAGAAGCAATCAATAACATACAGAATAGTCAAGGTGGACATTCAGGCCTCCCGGTGTAAGGGTATTAAGTCTGTAAATCCATCGGGATTCACACTTCAGCAACTCTTTATCCCTGTTGCCCCCACATTTGAGAGGGGCAACCCTGTCAATCAGAATAGCTCTTAGAGAAGATATAGGATGTTTAAACTCAAGAAAATGCCTGGCCACTGGTTGGTCTTAGCGTCCATCTTTATATGCTGCACTGATGGCACTTTTATGGTTGGCAAGTCTCTCATGGAAGGTTGTACAGGTCTTGCCTATATAAAATTTGCCACATGCACAAGATAGATAATAGACCACATATTCAGATTTTCACGTGAGATGATGTCTTATCCAGTAATATCTTGCTGATTTGGGGTGGTGGAATTTTCTCCTGTCAGCAACGTGCTGCAAGTGACAAAGCTGTCACATTTGTAGCAGCCATTCTTTGTCTTTCCCAAACATGTTTTATCCCTCTGCCAAGGATCTGTCTTCAGTAATAGAAATTTAAGACTGCGTCCACTTCTGTGCACCAGTGTAGGGGGTGGCGTATCTTTAAATTGTAGAGACTTGTCACTTCTGATAAGATGTCAGGTTTTTTTCAGCACTTCTCCGACTCTTTTAGTGGCCGGAGTGAAGCTAGTAATGAAGTTGATTGTTTGATCACTTGATCCATCATTGGGCTTGGGTTTCCTTTGTAACAATTCCAGCTGGTTCAGGTGTATAACTTCGTCAAGTATGCCATTGACCATGTTGGGGTTGTACCCTCTATGCAGAAACTTGTTTTTCATCTCGTCGAGCTGTGCCACTTTTAGAGCAAAGTCCGAATTGTTCCGGACAACTGTTAGAAATTGTGACTTCACAATGCCTGTTTTGAATTTCAGCGGATGGAAACTGGTAAATTATAAAAGAGTATTCCTATCCATGGGTTTGGAATATAGTGTTGTCAATAATTGACAACCCAGTTCAGTCTTGACCTTGTAGATACAGAAATCCAGAAAATGTATCTTCTGCTCATTACTTTCACTTTTCAGTTTGACAGATGTTTCTGATTTGTTCAAACAGTTGATCCAAGTGGTTAATTCATCCGGGGTGCTAACCCTAGACTACAAACAGATCATCTATGTAACTCCGGTACAGGGGGACATTGGGGTTCCTGTTTATAAAGATCTACTTGCTTTCAAACCATGCCATGAATAGGTTTGCATACAACAGGGCTTATATATATAAAAATTCAACTTATATGAAATAAAACAAACCATTGGAGACTATTAAGTGAACCTTTAAAAATTAACTCAAAAAATTAGGGCAACCCTGTCAACCAGCATAGCTCTTAGAGAAGATATAGGCCCATATTTATCAAGCTCCGTATGGAGCTTGATGGGCCGTGTTTCTGGCGAGTCTGAAGACTCACCAGAAACACAAGTTATGAAGCAGCGGTCTAAAGACCGCTGCTCCATAACCCTGTCCGCCTGTCGGATCTGGTCCGCAAGACCAATGATAAATACAGGCCATAGGATGTTTAAACTCAAGAAAATGCCTGGCCACTGGTTCTTCTTAGCGTCCATCTTTATATGCTGCTCTAATGGCACTTTTATGGTTGGCAAGTCTCTCACGGAAGGTTGTACAGGTCTTGCCTATATAAAATTGGTCACATGGACAAGGTAGATAATAGACCACATGTTCAGATGTACACGTGAGACAATGTCTTATCCAGTAATATTTGTAAAGTTGGGGTGGTGGAATTTTTCTCCTGTCAGCAATGTGCTGCAAGTGATACAGCTTCCACATTTGTAGCAGCCATTCTTTGTCTTTCCCAACCATGTTTTATCCCTCTGATCTGTCTTCATTAATAGAGATTTAAGGCTGAGTCTAGTTCTGTGCACCAGTCTAGGGGGGGGGGGGCGTATCTTTAAATGGTAGAGACTTGTCACTTCTGATAAGATGCCAGTTTCTTTTCAGGAATTCTCCGACTCTTTTAGTGGCCAAGTGAAGCTAGTAATGAAGTTGATTGTTTGATCACTTGATCCATCAGTGGGCTTGGGTTTCCTTTGTAACAATTCCAGCTGGTTCAGGTGTATAACTTTGTCAAGTATGCCATTTACCATGTTGGGGTTGTACCCTCTATGCAAGAACTTTTTTTTCATCTCGTCGAGCTATGCCCCTTTTAGAGCAAAGTCTGAATTGTTCTGGACAACTGTTAGAAATTGTGACTTCCCAATGCCTGTTTTGAATTGCAGCGGATGGAAACTGCTAAATTGTAAAATAGTATTCCTATTCGTAGGTTTGGAATATAGTGTTGTCATCAATTGACAACCCAGTTCAGTCTCAACCTTGTAGATACAGAAATCCATAAAATGTATCTTCTGCTCATACTTTCACTTCTCAGTTTGACAGATGTTTCAGATCTGTTCAAGCAGTTGATCCAAGTGGTTAATTAATCCGGGGAGCCACCCCAGACTACAAACAGATCATCTATGTACCGCCGGTACAGGAGGACATTGGGGTCCCTATTTTTAAAGATCTACTTGCTTTCAAACCATGCCATGAATAGGTTGGCATACGACGGGGCTTATATATAAAAAAATTAAACTTATATGAAATAAAACAAGCCATTGGACACTATTAATTGAACCTTAAAAATTAACTTTAAAAAATAAAGAAAAATATTTTTTTAAATTGTATTACTTAATCCATTTATTATTTACTTTTTTAAAATAACACAGTGGCTAATTAAATGCATAAAAAATAAAAATAAAATTTCCTTTGACATGCCTCTTATTTTTCTTAGTAATAGATATTACTATATATTGGCTGATAAATCCAATGTGAATAAATCAACCAAGATATGAATTTATTATTATTAAGATTATTATTATTTATTTGTATAGTACCATAAAATCCCCCAGAAATGGATACAAAGGTAGGGGTATAAAATGACAAAGAATTGTGGTAAGATAGAAAATGCATAACAGACTAAAACAAGTTAGAAGAAGAGGCGGAGAACCCTGCTCCACATGCAAACATAAGAAGTAATTGAAAATAACTTAAAATTCTCCATTGATTTGCTAGTTAAAATTACTTTATGAGGTTGTAAGTCCATGCAGTAGAGTATTTCGAATTTTGATAAAAACTAGGGACACCAGGTTGTGGAAAACCAACAGTAGCAATTATCAAGTTAATTTATTTGCCTTAGGACTTAATAGAGCATGCTGGTGTTTTTTTATCTCAATGTTGTATGAATAATGCTTAAAATACCTTTGGCCAGATTACAAGTGGCGCACTAATGAATGGGTTAGTATAACAAGTTAAAAGTAAAACGTTAGCGCGAAAGCAAAAGTCTGATGCACGTTAACTTCAGGACTCCATATATTTAGAGCATGCTGTTAAAAAAAAATCCAAACACTTATTACTCACGCTTTAACCCGACACCACATTAGACCAAATGCACTAAAGCTGAAGGTAGTTATGAATATTTTTCTTTCCGGTGTTCTTCACATAGAAGAAAATGATCTTTTTATTTTTAAATATTCATTTCTATATTTATGTCTGATGATATTTTTGTAAAGTATATATCTATACCTATATATTTAATGAATACATACAGCCATAGATATATAGAGAGATATATTTTGAAATATCTATTTAAAAATACAAACAACATTTGAAGAACATTGGAATGTAAAATATTTACATTTAAAACACAGTATATATATATATATATATATATATATATATGTATGTGTGTGTGTTTGTGTTTATATGTTTATACATGTGTTTATATGTGCATATATGTATATTAACACATAAATACACAGCAATAGTGGACCTACTCAACAGCCACTTTGATTCCTTCCCTCCCCCAAAGGTAGCTCAGAAATAAGCAATAGTACAAGCTAATTATGCTACAAAAAGTACTAATATAATGGGTAAAAAAAACACACCACAAAATAAATAAAACATGCAGGATTTTCAGTGGGCCCAAAAACAACTCCAAGGAGGAGGACAATTAATGAGAGGCAGAATAATAAATTATATGGAAAGGGGCATCAAAAACAAGCCTAAATATAAGTAAATATGGTGATTAATCTCTTGTCATATCCCCTGACTGAGGTTGAACAGATGGTGATGAGTTATGGCTAGAGATTTGTACCTATTTCAGACTATTCTAGATGCAAACAAACTTATCAGAGACTTAACTTTAAGGAAATATTTTGATCACAGTGAGATTCCTAGTCCATCTGATAGCACAGTGCCTGTTATCTTGTAGGTATGCAAAGGTGCAACAATCTTGACCAACTATCTTTTACTGATATTTCTGCCTTTACTTTACTAAATGGGATGAAGATATCCAGTATACACTCTAGTGGTGATGTAAATGCAAACATGAATGTTAAATTGAAACCTAAGACTACTTTTTTTCCTTTGAGCTTTTCTATAAAAGGGTTGTAGATGATTTTACTGAACTCTCTAGGTCCAGGGCCAGTAACAGACCCAGCTTGTCCAAGGAGGAGAGAGAGACTATTGTTAAATTACAACAAACACTGTGAAATGCGTACTGCCACGTCTCAGTGTTTGTAAACACTGTTTTTAGATGTGATTATATTTGTTGTTTTAACGTGTATTTATTGTTTATATTTGCTGGCAAGTCTGTATGCCCATAATCCCTTAAATCCCCTCTACTAGTCCTTTTTGGGTATTAGATAGCATCACCCCTCTTTACTCACAGTCACACATGCTAGCCGTTTGGAGGGTATAGCTTTACTTCAGTGAGCTGCGAATGTGGACAGCGAATATTTTAACATCTGGAGACCCCTGTGTACATCTGGAAATACTTGGACTTTACACTGGGACTATTTGAGTGATTAAAGATTGCAGTGTACCTTGGCTCTAAGCGAGGTTCATTTTGTGAATATATTTTACTTTTCTATTAAACCTTATTGTGAAGTGGACACGTCTACTCTTAGATCTGCCTCCGGTGTGGTGCTTCTTCCCCACCTTTTGTTTTACAGATCTTTCACATCCTCCCACTCCAGTGAGGAGGATTTCTAGAAGCTTTGCCTCCAGAACCGCGCTGCAGAAGTGGATGTGCATCTGATCCCAGAGCTTCTTGAAAGGCACCCTTGGGAGAGTGTGTGCCCACCTATTTTTATTTCTGTATATGGGCCTTGAATGTATTTATATAAAGTAATCATGTCACCTCTTTTTTCTAGAGAAAACAGATCCAGTTTGGTTAACAGATCCAGTTTGGCTAGCTTAAATTCTCCATTCCCCTTATTAGTTTTGTGGCCCTTCTCTGAACTGAGTCTGCAATGTATTTTCTTTTAGCTTGGTCCCCAGAACTGCACTCCATACTTAATAGGGATTTATATAGTACCAAAATTATGCTTTCCTCCCTTGCATCAATACATCGATTAATACATGCTAGTATTCTATTAGCTTAAAAGCCACTGCCCTGCATTGTGAACCCATCATTAGCTTGTTATCTATAATTACTCCCAAATCCATTTTTCCTCTGTTTTGACAAATCTATTCCCATTTAAATAATAGGATGCCTGCTGATATTTACTTCTAAATTGTAGAACCTTGATTTTCTGAGTATTAAATCTCATTTTCCATTTGCCTGCCCATTCGTCTAATTTTTGTAAATTTCCTTGTAAAGCAATTTAATACTTCACTGAACTAATGACCTTACACAACTTTGTATTATCTGCAAAAATATAGCTATTTGTTCCTTGCTCCAAGTCATCATAATAGATATTAAAAAAAGGGCCCAGAACTAATCCCTGGGGGACTCCACTAATTACCTTTGGCCAATCTAAGTATGATCCATTTACTACTACTACTCGTTGCTCCCTGTCTTTTATCCAGTTATTTATCCATGAGCTAACAATTTCACATATTCCCTGTCCCTTAATTGTGTACATTAATCTCTCATGTGGCATTGTATCAAACACCTTTGCAAAATTAAAGTATATCACATCAACCGATTCCCCTATATCTATATTTTTACTTACTTTCTCATAGAATCTAATTAGATTAGTTTGACATGATCTATTTCTCCTAAAACTATGCCGATTTGAACTCATAATCTTGTTTACATGAATATACTCATCAATATAATCCCTTATGATCCCTTTAAGTATCTTTCCCACTATAGATGTTAGACTAACTGGTCTATAGCTTCCTGGATCAGCCCTGCTTTCCTTTTTAAAAAATAGCACCACATCAGCTTTACACCAGTTCTGTGGCACTATGCCTGAGGATAATGAGTCTTGAAAAAGTAGAGGTTTGGCTATAACAGTGCTAGGTTCTTGTAAAACCTTTGGGTGTATTCCATCTGGGCCTGGAATTTTATTTACCTTAATAGTATCCAGTTTTTATCCTGTTATCCTCTAGACATAACCCAGTTAATGGTATGGGCTTGTATGTTCTAGGTTAACTTAATGTAGGTTTATGGTCAGGTTTAATATACATGCAAATTCCTCCACCTTTTTATTATTCATATACCCCATAAATAAAGTATAACCCTCTAAGTTAACTGCCCAGTCATGTGAACTACCAGCTCCCACATTTTACTCATCGTGCTTCTTGCATTTGCTGTCATACAATTCATTTTCATGTGCTTTCTTTCCTTTTTCTTTTCTTTCTTCTAAACTTTCTAATGTGACATTTTCTAAGTGTACCCTTCTGTCATCCCTTCCTTGATATATTCTAGGTGTGTCATATACACAGGCTGACCTAGGTGTGTCATATACACAGACTGATCTGTATCTGTCTGTTCTCTTATGTTTGGACTGAACATCCCTCCCTTTGCTTAGTTACAAAGATGATCTTTTGATTATCAGATTTTAAGACAGCTAAAAAATGTGCCCAGTATCTCAATACTAATGTTGTGGGCTGGCCTACAGTTCTCTTTTGAGTGGCATAGGGCCTCTATTAATTTCTTGGATATAACATTATTGATTGAACATAGTAATAGGAGTGTAGTTTCCTCATTGTATAGAAAACCTATTTCAGAGAATTCACTTGTGCATGCCAGAAACAGCCACCTTAAGCATGTTTTAAAGGGTATAATTAAGGGACAATTAATTTGCTTAAAATGCAACTGTACATTTGAGAGTAAGTTCTTGCAGGAAAGTAAATATTTCAAATTTCACCTGAAAACTATAGGATATCCAGGGAATTTGATTGAGAGACCATTTAGAGAGGTGCAGGTCTTGGACAGAAAGCCTTATTTTATAAAAGTCCCTGCAAGGATCTTAAAGGTCTTAAAGAAGACCTACTTTTGTAACTGCTTTCTCAAACCAATATGACAAGGTGTCTTCCATTAATAAATTAAATACACCTTATCTTTTGGGAGACAAACAATTAAAGCAAGCAGTGGCACAGGGTTGTAAATATGTAAACAAGAAACATCTTACTTTAGGAAATCTTTTGTTCCCGAGCCTGTTAAAATCTGAAAGATTTGAGAACTCTTGGCTCAATTTTAAGAGCACATTTAGGTGTACCATATTTGTATGACTAATAATTTCAGATCAGCCGTAATTAATGATGTATTTGAAACCAAGGGTTGCATTAACTGTAACAGTACTTATGTGATATATTTATTTTATTTTTTTTATATTATAATTTTTATTCAGTTTTAGGTAAATTTACAACATAAACAAATAGTTATCAATCCTTAACAAGAATACATATACATAAAAAAGAAAAAAAAAATCTCATATTAGAGAACATGAGGATAGATTGAAAATAAATGCCTTGTAAACATAATATAGCATAATAGAATTCAACAATTTTTTGGAATACACAAATAATTAAAGCCATTAATTTTCTAAACAGGATTTCAATTCATCCGTTGTCTATTTAACATCTCCGGGGGGGATGGGGGAAGGCAAAAAAAAAAAAAAAGAAGAGAAAGCCCTTCTTTACCAACACCCTAGTAAAACTGTCTCTGAATGTCTAGGGGATATATTAAATTATCTATTTCTTTCTGGGGGAAGATTTTAATGAATCTGGCCCATTTCTGGAGAAAAAGAATTATTTCCCTTTCGGATGTCAAAGTTATATCCATCTGCTCAATGATGCATTGCTTTTTCATGTAATTTTTAACTTCTGATATACTTGGAGTTGAGGTGCCTCGCCATTTATTAAAAATTAAATTCCTTGCGGTCAAGATTGTCATATTCATTATTTTTTTAGAGTTATAAGTGGAAGGGGATTCAACAAAGAAAACTACTTCTGCCAAAGAGAGAGAGAAAAGGCAATTTTAACGCCCTAGTAAGCCAAAATTCTAACTTCTGCCAAAACTGCGTTAATCGAGGACAGGTCCAAATCATATGGACTAAGTCCGCCGCTGGGAGCGAGCATTTTGGGCAAGCATTAAAGTTGGAATTGTGCCATTTAAATCCTTTAAGTGGAGTGTAATAGGTTCTATATAATAACTTAATGTGTGATTCCCTTCAACTAGCAGATAGAGTAGTTTGTGTTATCGTGGCTATAGACTTTTCGACCTGGTGTGGCCCAATATCTAAATCTTGAGACATTAGATTCCATTTTTGCGTTATGTAATCTAAATTGAGTTCACCCTTTTGGCTGACCAACAGGTCATACCAGGTTGAAATGGAAAATAGATTATTTTTAACAAGGATCGGCCAGCTATCTAGCTTCCCCCAAGACCAAGACCAACCATATTTATCGATAAGTGAAGAGAGATAATGCCTAGCCTGTAAATACGCGAAGAAGTCCTTGTTACTTAGTTTGAATTCCCGCTTTAGGGTCTCAAAAGTTTTAATTAAATGAGTCTCCTGATCTATAAATTGTGTGAGGTAAGTCAATCCGAGGCTATTCCATTTCTGGAATACCTGAGATTGAGTACCTCTTTGGAATTCCGGATTGCAACATAGTCCTTGAAATTTCGGGATAGATAGATCTATACCTAATTTACATCCTAATTTTCTCCAAGCTTGTATTATTGTGTATATAGAACTAAGACATTTCACTTCCTTAGGGATCAGATGCAAAGGGCAATGAATTAACGCTGTGGGATTATATGGATGTAATATATTTGTTTCAAGAGTGTTATTCGTGAAATAGTTCTTATTTAATAACCAATCTATTACAGTTCGTGCTAAAAAGACCAGGCTGTAGCTGCTGAGGTCTGGTAGAGCCATGCCACCAAACCTCCTAGGCAGATGTAGTCTAATAATCGAAATTCGGGGCCTTTTGCACCTCCATAAGAAGTACCGAGGAGCCTTACATAAACTCTTCCAGTCTTTAGTTTTCAGCA
This sequence comes from Bombina bombina, assembly GCF_027579735.1. NCBI lineage: Eukaryota > Metazoa > Chordata > Amphibia > Anura > Bombinatoridae > Bombina > Bombina bombina. The sequence continues at coordinate 325,783,750 of NC_069503.1, forward strand.
TGACTGGTACATTTTGCAGAGGAAAGAGGATCTTAGGGAGAAGAACCATCTTGAAAAGAGCAATTCGACCAGTCAACGAAAGGGGAAAATTTTGCCAGTTCTTCATATATTCCTTTACCTTGACTAGGACTGGAGAGATATTAAGGTCATACCACTCTCGTGAATTTGCCGATATATTAATGCCTAAATATCTAAAGTGAGATCTGACCTCATTAAAAGGTAACTCAGTCATAGATGTCTCACTTTTCCTAATCCACATTAACTCTGATTTAGCAGGGTTAATTTTATATCCAGTGAATGCTCCAAAAGAATTTGTAATCAAGAGTAATTTGGGGATATTAGTTCTAGTATTTGAGACATAGACCAGTACATCATCAGCATATAGAGCAATTTTTTGTTCCATTGACAATATCTTTATGCCTTAAAGATCTTTTCTTATTCTGAGGGCTAGAGGCTCAATAGCTAGGTCAAACAACAGAGGTGATAAGGGGCAACCTTGTCTGGTGCCCCTTTGGAGTTTGACTGGACCAGATTCTAGCTGATTAATAGTCAGTTTGGTTGATGAATTTTCACAAAGACTTTTAATGAAATATAGAAAGTTATCTTTAAATCCAAAGGATGAAAGAGAAGTCAAAATATGCTGATGATGTACTGAGTCGAAATCCTTCTCTGCGTCTTGCGCTATTACCGCTAAGTCCATTTGGTCTTGAGAAGATGCTTTCTCAGAATTGTTGAAATAATCAAGGATCAGAAAGAGTTCTCTGACTTTAGCTGTCGAATTGCGTTTATTTAGAAACCCCGCCTGGTCCTCGTTAATGAGAGGTCCAATCTCGCTCTGTAGTCTTTTAGCTAGGATCGAGGTCAACAGTTTATAGTCGGAGTTAAGTAATGTTATGGGCCGATAGGCCTCCTTTTTTAGAGGATCTTTACCTTGTTTTAGGATTAACGACGTGGTAGAAGCAGAAAAAGATGTAGGAATGCGATTTCTCTCTATATAAAAATAATTAAAAAGTATCTTCAAATAGGGAGTAACAATCGGTGCCAAAATTTTGTAAAACTCATTAGGCAATGAGTCCGGTCCAGGAGCTTTGTCCGACCGCAGTTCCTTAATGGTTTGGAGAATCTCTTGATCAGATATAGGGGCATTAATTTTATTTACTGCATCTTCACCTAGGACTGGATGGTCCAAGCCTTCCCAAAAGTCTCTTGAAGCTACCAAGTCGGACTCCTTAAAGGAGTAAATCCCTTTATAATAATCTGAAAATTTTTTCAATATTTATTTCGGGTCATTGATCATAGAGTCAGATTCTAAAAGTGAGTCAATTGGGGGATTCCCTTGAATGTTTTTGTATAATTTGGCCAGAAGTTTACCGGCTTTGTCCCCATGGCGATAGAATTTTGCTTTAGATTTTAAGTCAGCTTGCACCGTATTATGGGTCAGTAAGGTATCTCTCTCTCCCTTGGCAGCAGAGTATCGTTTCCAGTTTACAGTGGTGGGATGAGTTAAATATCTATTATAAGAATTAGTCAAGGCTTTCAGTGCTTGATTTTCTCTAAGACTAGTTATTCTTTTGAACTTAACCATATATGCAATGATCTCCCCCCTCATTACAGCTTTACCCGCTTCCCAAAGAGAGTTTGGATTATTAACTGAGCCCAAATTTAAGGAAAAAAATTTGTTCATTTTATTCGTTAGCCAATTTTTAAACTTTAAATTTTTTGATAGAAATTTTGGGAAAAAAAACCGTTGTGAAGAGTACATTTTGCCATGAATTGGGATTTCTAATAAGATTGGGGCATGATCTGAGATAGTTATTTGTGTAATCTTAGTAGTAGAACCTATTTTTATTATTTTATCACTAACTAAAAATAAATCGATTCTTGAGAGAGAGTTAACATTTCTGGCCTTACATGTAAATTCTCTTTGATCTGGATGTTGTATCCTCCAAATATCTTTAAGAGCCAAGTTGCTCTCTAAAGTTCTAAACATTCTAGCCTCTAACTTGTCTCTCTTAGATTGCAAACAAATATTTTTTTTCCTGAATCTATCAATAGGTGTTTGTGGTGCCATATTAAAGTCCCCTGCCAGTATGACAATTCCTTCCCCCATTCGTAGAATATTAGTTTGAACCGAGTCCCAAAAGTTAGGATCAAAATTATTGGGGTCATATATGTTACAAAGTATATAGACAAGATTTGCCAGTTTAATTTTCAGGATTAGGCTTCTGCTGTTTGAGTCAAAGTATTTTGATAGTACTTCATAAGTTAACCTCTTCCCCAATAAGATAGCAACTCCCCTCTTCCTACCAATACTAGGTATATAAAATACCTCTTTCACCCAGGAAGTTTTAAATTTTACTGATTCTTTCGCATTAAGGTGAGTCTCTTGTATAAAGGCTATATCAGAGTTATGTTTCCTCAGTTGCGAGACTATTGCCTTGCGTTTTATTGGAGAGGAGATACCCCTGACATTCCAGGACGTTAGAATCAGTTTTCCTTTCTTAGACATTACTTAGAGATAAAAAAAAAAAAAAAGGAAAATTTAAAAAAGAAGGAAGCCTACACTGAACGAGAAAAAAAAAAAAAAAAGAATATATTGCCCCCCATCCCTGTCCCCAGAAGATTAATTCTCCTTGAAACCTGGTGCAGAAGAAAAAAACAGATGAAACTATAAAACCATTTAATTTTGCTTATCAGAAATATGATTGAGTACATTTGAGTTATCAAAAATCCTGTTATCCTATTTAACAACTTTTTCAGAAAGAAACTTTTCTGCCTCCGCAGCGGTCTCAAAAAAATATGTGTGACCCTGGAATTCTATTTTAAGTTTAGCCGGATATATTACAGTGGCGAAAATACCCTCTTTAATTAATCTGCCGCATATTGGGGTGAGTTCTCTTCTTTTCAGAGACGTGGCATATGCGAAGTCTTGGAAAATTTATATTTTAGCCCCCTCCAAAAGCACAGGCAAATTCTTACGGGATAATTGCATGATTTTAAGATTATCTTGGTAGCTCAAATATCTTACAATTATAGGTCTGGGCCTAGATTTATTTTCCTCTACATCCCTAAGTCTCCCTATTCTGTGGGCTCTCTCTATTATTAAAGGTAGCAGTTCTTGTGGAAAATTTAGCAATTTAGGGAGAGATTCAGCTGCGAACTTCTGAAGATCTAAATAATCTGAAGTTTCAGGGACCCCAATTATCCTGACATTATTCCTTCTTGATCGATTTTCTAAATCTTCGATCTTGTTCTGTAATTCTCTGATGGAAAAAGTATTTGCCTGTATTTTGGTGCTTTGAACTGATGTGAGATCTTCAAGATCGGAGACTCTTTGCTCTGCTTCTTCGATTCTCATCGTAAATTGCTTAAAGGGACAGTTCACCCAAAAACTTTCTCCCCTTTAAATTATTCCCAATGATCCTTTTTACCTTCTAGAGTGTATTAAATTGGTTGCCAGTAGCTCCTTTACTCATATTTCAGCATTTGAAATAGATGATTTAGCTTGTGGTTTCCCAACCTATACTGAAAGTTTTGATACTGGCGTATACGCTATTGACAAGCCTAAGTAAACACAGCCAGCAGAAGAGATTACACCCTCAGTGGGGGCATGATAGTTAAGTAATAAAATTATAATTTTTAATTGTTCTCTCTATGTATTGAGCTTTGGTGTTCCAGACAAATATAAGATAAGGAAGCAAGTCTGTGTACATGAAAGTGATAACATAATGAGATCTGATATTACCTGAAGCTCAACCCATTGTAATAGGCTGTGATTTCAAAGCACAAAACCAGCTACTTCAGATACACAAATAAACCCAAAAATGCAATATCTCAAATATTTTATGCTCTGCAGTTGGTATAACAAGTCATTTAAAATACATTTATGGAAAACAATTTTACAGTGTACTGTCCCTTTAACCTCATTGGATAGAGAATTTAAATCTTGTTTTATTTCTAACCTGAGTGACTCAAATTTCGGGTTCAAGGCTTCTAGAATACTATTCACTAGCCCTTGCGAGTCTGTGCTAAAGCTGGTCCTTCTGGCGGAACTAGGTTCAGGGTGCAGTTCAACTAAGGTTTCTGGCGGTGCTTTGTTCTTCCTTTCCCTGAGACTGGAAGCCATGGCCGGCGGAGTGCTTTTGTGAATGGTTGGTGAATTTAAAAATCTATCCATAAATGAGTGCAGCTAAAAAAGGAAAGTGAGGAGAAGGGGAAAAAGGGAAGGGAAAGAGGAAGAGGGGAGAGAAAACAGAACAGTCAATCCCCCCTCCTCCCTCTCCTTCCCTCCCTCCTAAGGGAAAAAATGTGCTGTGTCTTAAGGTGATAAAATCCCAGTGAATTCAAGTGAATAAGTGACTAAGTGGGGGGAGGGGCGACCAGGGTTGTTCTTTCCCAAAGAGTAAACTATACCCTCTGATAATTTAGTGCACCTTTTGGTCTACCAAAATTTTCCCCAAGGGAACCTTCTTATTTTAGATGTCCCTAGTGGATAACAGTATTCTCAAGGTAATATTAGCTTTACCTAATTCAGTTCACCCCTGAGGATGGCAATGATCCTTTAGAACATATAAGACCTTTCGTTATTGAGAGAAAAAATGCGTTAATATTCACCAGCAACTTGAATCATATTGAGCAACTTCACATTATACACATAACATATGATGAGATTATAAACTTCCATTATAGTTTTAACAGATCATATTTCAGGGCCATCAACTAATTTGATAAAAAAAAAAAAAACACTTATAATTCCATTAGTAATTAATCCTAGAGATAAACAATTGGCCTAGAAAGTGCTTATCTTAACATAGCTTTAACATATTGTCCTTGCGCCTTAAATAATATAGATTTAAGAAGAATATTGCCCTCATGGCCGTGACCAACTCTTGCCCAGTTGTTTTTAGGCAGTAGTGTTCCTCATATACTTGCAAGTGCTGTTGCAAAGTCCCAAGTCACCCTTTAGGGCAATGTCTTTTAATTTAAAGGCACATTATACACTCATTTTTTCTTTGCATAAATGTTTTGTAGATAATCTATTTATATAGCCCATAAAGTTTTTTTTTTAAATTAATGTATAGTTTTGCTTATTTTTAAATAACATTGCTCTGATTTTCAGACTCCTAACCAAGCCCCAAAGTTTTATGTGAAAACGCTCGACTACCTACTCCAGCTTGCTCCTGTTTGTGTAAAGGGTCTTTTCATATGCAAAATAAGGGGGAGGGGGGGAGTGTCTTATTTGCCACTTGCAGTGGGCTTTCCAACTAACTTTTCAACAGAGCCAAACTAACAGCTTCTAAGTAAGTTTTTAAACAGTTTTATACTGGATTTTTATATCAGTATCTGTGCATATTATTCTTTATAGTAGTGTCTATTACATGCAGTTATATGAAAATGAGTGTATACTGTCCCTTTAAGGCAAGTAAGACTTTCCCAGGGGATTCCAAACATTAAGACACTGACTCCCAGCAAATACAGATCTTGACTCAGACAGAATAATTTTTAGAAGGTATTTTACTAACAATTAATCCCCTGCATTCTCCCACAGGATAAAGAGATTGAAAAGGGAGCTAGAACCCAAGTTTTGTATTTGTTTATAGTTCCATTCTAAGTAATGCAAATTTTTCTTGGGGGTAACCGCAGACGGGGGAAACATAGAGGGCTCACCAGACCGGTAGGTGTCTTAAGAACAGATATTCCTCACAGAGTGCATATATGTAAGAAAAAGTAAAGTACCAAACTTGCAGCTGTTCTGCACTCACCCCTCTTCCAGATTATCTCCTTCAGTGTTGCCCGTTGATCTTTTGTGTGCTTAGAAGGAGCGCTGGGCATAAGCAAGATAATTTTGTCCCGGGCGTGAGAGAGACTTGTGCTCACTGACCTTGCACAGAGAGATGAGAGATCCGTAACTCATTGAGACTGGGCTGATGCCCTATGATATTCGTGTCCGGCCTTGACGTCCTCCAGTCAGGTGTAGGCAGGCCTCCACAGCCAGAGGGATGAGGTACAATGGCAACTTTGTTCCCTTCTCTCCGAGCCTCCGGACTCCAGGTGGTTTGCAACGCTCACCAGGGAGACTCCCTAAACAGCATGCCAGTAGAATGACAGTTGCCTGTAAACCCGCCGGTCTCACTGAATCCGACCGCGGTCAAAGTGGATACACTCCTGTAATGTAAACGGACAATGCCGTGCTTATTCTAAGTAGCTGTTTCTTCTCCCCCCGCGCAGCACCGGTGGGGGGGGGAGAGCAGGTAAGAGTACTCGGTTCCCTCTATGAAGGCAGATGTCTTCGGGCCATCTACCCCCTCTCGCGCAGCTTCGGTGGGAGAGGGGGGACTGCCACTAAGGATGATACGGCTCAGAATAGCTCCTACACGCGATGTCCTGCGTGGAGCTACCGAGTTGAGATGTATTAAGTCAGCGCAGATGACAGGCACTTCGGGAGTCCCTCAGGGCTTGATACACAGCTCAAGCCGGTTGCAGGTCTCTTTTCCTCGGTTGCAGAGGTCCCTGGCGCGCGAAAAACCACCGCCAGTGGGTTACCTGCAGGACACAGGTGCTTGCGCTACACAACCTGAATGCAGGCTCCTCCTCCCGTGATATATTTAATTTAATGTACACTTTGTTCTCTCCAGTATGTTGGCAGAACAACAAGAGATGTGGGAACCCATATTAGGTAATATTTTTCATAAATCTTGGGGGCAGCAACTGCTCTGATTTATTCTTTTAGGCTATTGAGAAGGTGCTTCGCCTGCCAAGAGGTGGATACAGAGATAAGATTACTTTTTTATTTTTTTTATAATTTATTGCTATTTACTCTTTATTACATATGGAATTATTTTGTTATATTTAGCCCTAATGACAAAGTTCCTTTTGCTCTGTGTATCAGTCTTCTACTAGAATTCTCTGAATTGATATTATGTATTTGTTACATTTCCCTCTGCCTCATTTCACACACACAATATAGCTTTGAATTATTAACTTACAGCTAGATTACGAGTTTTGAGCGATATAGGGAAATTAACAAACGCAACATAATATGCGTTATTTAACCCCCTATAGCGCAGCCATTACAAGTTTTTCAAAACCGGCTTGTGCGTGCGATATGGGGTTTTTAAGCTCCATACCACACCAAAAACAAGCGTTGTTTTGATGTGCTCGTGCACGCTTTCCCCATAGACATCAATGGGGAGAGCGGGTCAGAAAAAAGTCTATATGGGGTTTTTAAGCTCCATACCGCACCAAAAACAAGCGCTGTTTTGACCTACTCCTGCACGCTTTCCCCATAGACATCAGTGGGGAGAGCGGGTCAGAAAAAAGTCTAACAGCTGCGATCACTTAAAGAAAAGCTTCGTAACGCAGCCCCATTTATGTCTATGGGGAAAGAAAACTACAGTGTAAACCTAACACCCTAACATAAACCCTACGTCTAAACACCCCTAATCTGCCCCCCACTGACATCTCCGATGCCTGCCTACAGTTATTAACCCCTAATCTGCCGCTCCTGATATCACCGCCACCTAAATAAAGGTATTAACCCCTAATCTGCCGCTCCCGATATCGCCTACACTATACTAAAGTTATTAAACCCTATTCCACCGCACACCCCAACATCGTCGCCACTATATTAAAGTTATTAACCCCTATTCCGCCGCTCCCCAACATCGCCACAACTAAATAAAGTTATTAACCCCTAAACCTCTTGCCTTCCACATCACTACCACTTAATAAACCTATTAACCCCTAAACCACCAGCTCCCACATTGCAACAACCTAAATTAAACTATTAACCCCTACACCTACCCCTAAACCTAACCCTAAACCTAACCCTAATCCTAAACCTAACCCTAAAGTAACCCTAACCCTAACACCCCTTACTTTAACATAATTAAAGAAGATCGAAATTAAATTTATAATTAATGACTAAATAATACCTATTTAACCCTTTGGCTGCAAAGCCATTTCCCACCTGGGTGCTAATATTTTCTTTTCTTTTTTTCTTTTTGAATTTTCTTTTTTTAACTTTTCTTTTTTTTTACAGACTCCCAAGACTTACACTGTTGAAAAGGTTAGGCAATTACCTTTCCAACAGTGGGTCTGTAGCTGCTTAGATGCCTGAGATACAGGCTTCTAAGCAGCATGCCCCCTCCTCCTATACTTAACATTGTTAAGTATAAATAAAGTTGCGCTGTGACGTCATCACGTACTTGCACATGACGTCACCGTGCATCACGTGAAGCCCCGGCGATGCCTGTCACTCTACAGGCACGATCGCCAGGGTAGGAGCAGTAAGAAGTCCCCAGATCTCCCTCAAGGTGGGAGAGTGCTCATGACGGCTCTAAGCCATCATTAGCACCAGAGTGAGAAACTCTGTGACGGCTCAGAGCCGTCATTAGCACTGAAAGGGTTAAAATTAAATATATACTTACCTGTGAAATAAAACCTAAGCGAGCTACAAAATAACTAATAGTGATATTGTAGCTAGCTAAGGTTTTATTTATTTTTTCACAGGTAAGTTTGTATTTATTTTAACTAGGTAGACTAGTTAGTAAATAGTTATTAACTATTTACTAATAGTGATGTCCCGAACTGTTCGCCCGCGAACGGTTCACAGCGAACATAGCTTGTTCGCATTCGCGTTTGTGGGGCGAACACATGGCAATGTTCGATCCGCCCCTATGTGTCATCATTGTGGAAACTTTGACCCTTTATGTCACAGCCACCTGACACATTAGAGCCAATCAACATCAGACACTCCCTTACAGACACTCCCAGCTACTCGGAATCCGCCATTTTAGACTCATAACGACCTTGCTTTTTTAATGAGAGGACGTGTTGTGTTTTTGCTCCTGACATTAATAGGAAAAACATAGCTAGGCTAGTGTATTTACAGTCCAGAAGGACTCCACTCATCTCTGCTGCAAGCACAGCACCCCAAAAAGCACTTTTTAGGGCTATATTTCGTGCCTTTTTTTTTTTTTTCCTTTTTTTTTTATTAGCATTTGCCTGGCTTTCAGCTGTGTGTTTAAGGCTCACAGCATATGCTGTGACTACTGCCACCACTGATATCTCCCTAACAACATTAGTTTAAATTTAACTAACCCAAAAATATAATTATTTTTCTAGTGTAATTTGTTTTCATTTTCTATCAGGCCAATGTCACACAGCATATACTCTGGTTCATTGCTCTGTGCCAGCCAGCAGCCACCAGTGTTAATATCCGTTTATAACATTATTTTAAATTAAAAAAATAAATAAAATATTTTGCTAGTGTAATCTAATTACATTTACTATCAGGCCTGTGTCTGTCAGGCTCACTCAGCATTAATATACCTCTTTTTTTTCAGTCTTTTGGTTAATTGGTCTGTGCCAGGCAGCCACCCAGCACTCATATCTATTCTCCTTCACCTTAATTTTAATATAAAAAAAAAAAAAGTTTAAATTTGTTTGCTAGTGTAATCTAATATAATTTTCTATCCGGCCTGTGTGTTTTGCTGACATAGAGAGCCTACTGTGTTTACTTGCTGCCCTCCCTAGTCTATGAGCCACGACTCATATGTGTTTAACCTTTTTTTAATTTCCCCCGCCAAAAAATAATTCCAATCATTTTTCTAGTGTAATCTAATAGTATTTTCTATCAGGCGTGTGCGTATCCGACTTACAGAGCCTACTGTTTTTAATAGCTGCCCTTCCAAGGCTATCAGCCACGACTCATATATATGTACTTAACCTTTTTCTTTAAATTTCCAAAAAAAAGTCTTTAAATCATTATGCTAGTGTAATCAAATTGTATTTTCTATCAGGCCTGTGTCTAACTGTCTATCTGACTTACACAGCATATTGTTGTTATAATTGCTGCCCTACGTAGCAGCCAGCCAGTGCGACCACTCATAGAGTCATATGTGCATTGCACTTCTTAACATAATTTTAATATTAAAATCTAAAATTTTAAAATATTTTGCTAGTGTAATCTAACTTAATTTTCTATCAGTCCTGTGTTTTTGTCACTTACACAGCATACTGTGTTAAATTGCTGCCCTACCTACCATCCACGACTCATATCTGCCAGCCTGTCTGCCAGGCCCAAGTAGTTTTATTAGTACCAATACCAATCACAATTCTTGTAACAGTAATTAAAAAAAAAAAATCATAATTTTTTGGACTGCAAATATTCAGTCTCCTAGTGCCATTGAATTTCATTTACCTCCTGCCTGCCACTGCCAGCCTTTTGTGCCAGGCCGTCTAGCCAACTATTTACACCAATCATAATTGTTGTCACAGACAGTATAGTAAATCAGCCAATCAGAATCAAGTTCAATCCGATTGGCTGATCCAATCAGCCAATCAGATTGAGCTTGCATTCTATTGGCTGATCGGAACAGCCAATAGAATGCGAGCTCAATCTGATTGGCTGATTGGATCAGCCAATCGGATTGAACTTGATTCTGATTGGCTGATTCCATCAGCCAATCAGAAAATTCCTACCTTAATTCCGATTGGCTGATAGAATCCTATCAGCCAATCGGAATTCGAGGGACGCCATCTTGGATGACGTCCCTTAAAGGAACCGTCATTCGTCGGGAGACAACGGAAGAAGAGGATGGATCCGCGTCGCCTGCTTCAAGATGGACCCGCTCCGCACCGGATGGAAGAAGATTGAAGATGCCGCTTGGAGAAGATGTTTGCCGGTCCGGATGTCCTCTTCTTGCCGGATAGGAGGAAGACTTTGGAGCCTCTTCTGGACCTCTTCAGCACCGGATGATGGATCGCCAACCCCCGCTTGGGTTGGATGAAGATGTTGGAGCCAGGACGGATCGGTGAACCTGGTATGGTGAAGACAAGGTAGGAAGATCTTCAGGGGCTTAGTGTTAGGTTTATTTAAGGGGGGTTTGGGTTAGATTAGGGGTATGTGGGTGGTGGGTTGTAATGTTGGGGGGGAGTATGGTATGTTTTTTTTACAGGCAAAAGAGCTGAAATCCTTGGGGCATGCCCCGCAAAGGGCCCTGTTCAGGGCTGGTAAGGTAAAAGAGCTTGTAACTTTTTTAATTTAGAATAGGGTAGGGAATTTTTTATTTTGGGGGGCTTTGTTATTTTATTAGGGGGCTTAGAGTAGGTGTAATTAGTTTAAAATTGTTGTAATATTTTTCTTATGTTTGTAAATATTTTATTATTTTTTGTTACTTAGTTCTTTTTTATTTTTTGTACTTTAGCAAGTTTATTTAATTGTATTTATTTGTAGCAATTGTGTTTAATTAATTTATTGATAGTGTAGTGTTAGGTTAATTGTAGGTAATTGTAGGTAGTTTATTTAATTAATTTATTGATAGGGTAGTGTTAGGTTTAATTATATCTTAGGTTAGGATTTATTTTACAGGTAAATTTGTTATTATTTTAACTAGGTAACTATTAAATAGTTCTTAACTATTTAATAGCTATTGTACCTGGTTAAAATAATTACAAAGTTGCCTGTAAAATAAATATTAATCCTAAAATAGCTATAATATAATTATAATTTATATTGTAGCTATATTAGGGTTTATTTTACAGGTAAGTATTTAGCTTTAAATAGGAATCATTTATTTAATAAGAGTTAATTTATTTCGTTAGATTAAAATTATATTTAAGTTAGGGGGGTGTTAGTGTTAGGGTTAGACTTAGCTTTAGGGGTTAATCAATTTATTAGAATAGCGGTGAGCTCCGGTCATCAGATTAGGGGTTAATAATTGAAGTTAGGTGTCGGCGATGTTAGGGAGAGCAGATTAGGGGTTAATACTATTTATGATAGGGTTAGTGAGGCGGGTTAGGGGTTAATAACTTTATTATAGTAGCGCTCAGGTCCGCTCGGCAGATTAGGGGTTAATAAGTGTAGGCAGGTGTCGGCGACGTTGAGGGGGGCAGATTAGGGGTTAATAAATATAATATAGGGGTCGGCGGTGTTAGGGGTAGCAGATTAGGGGTACATAGGGATAACGTAAGTGGCGGCGCTTTGCGGTCGGAAGATTAGGGGTTAATTATTTTAAGTAGCTGGCGGCGACGTTGTGGGGGCAGGTTAGGGGTTAATAAATGTAATACAGGGGTCGGCGGGGTTAGGGGCAGCAGATTAGGGGTACATAAGTATAACGTAGGTGGCGGTCGGCAGATTAGGGGTTAAAAATTTAAATCGAGTGGCGGCGATGTGGGGGGAGCTCGGTTTAGGGGTACATAGGTAGTTTATGGGTGTTAGTGTACTTTAGGGTACAGTAGTTAAGAGCTTTATAAACCGGCGTTAGCCAGAAAGCTCTTAACTCCTGCTATTTTCAGGCGGCTGGAATTTTGTCGTTAGAGCTCTAACGCTCACTTCAGAAACGACTCTAAATACCAGCGTTAGAAAGATCCCATTGAAAAGATAGGATACGCAAATGGCGTAGGGGGATCTGCGGTATGGAAAAGTCGCGGCTGAAAAGTGAGCGTTAGACCCTTTAATCACTGACTCCAAATACCGGCGGTAGCCTAAAACCAGCGTTAGGAGCCTCTAACGCTGGTTTTGACGGCTACCGCCGAACTCCAAATCTAGGCCCTAGTGTCCTTGAATTGCATTTACCTCCTGCCTGCCAGCCTTTTGTGCCAGGCCGTCTTTCCAACTATTTACACCAATCATAATTGTTGTCACAGTATAGTTACTAATTAAAATTAAAAAATTCTTGATTGTTGATGATTGTAATCCTCAGTTTGCTCGTGCCCTAGAATTGCACTTTTTTAGCCATGGGTGTTAGTGCAAAACCGCTTGGTTTTTTTTTGGCTTTGGGTGCGGCTATTCATGCAGGCCATATAGAGCTGCCACCATTCGGTGTCGTATCAGCTATTAAACTAATAAGAACAGTACTACCAAAATACACCCAATGAAGGGCCTTAGGAAGACTGAGCCAAGGTTGGATTGTAGTATTTGGTTAGGCTAATCATGATGGCCATGTAGACCACCACCGAGAGTCCTGGAAGTAACAGGGATGATGAGATGAAAGTGCTAAGAATAGTACTACTTGAAACAACAGAGTTAGCCATGGGTGGTAATCCAAGACCGCTTGGATTTATTTTTGTATTGGGTGCGGCTAATCATGCAGGCCATATAGAGCTGCCACCATTCGGTGTTGTATCAGCTATAAAAATAATAAGAACTGTACTATCAAAATACAGACAATGAAGGGCCTATGAAGACTGAGCAAAGGTTGGATTGTAGTATTTTGTTCGGCTAATCATGATGGCCATGTAGACCACCCGTAACAGGGATGAAAGTGCTAACAATAGTCCTAATTGAAACAACCGAGTTAGCCATGGGTGTTAGTCTAAGACCACTCGGCTTTTTTTTGGGTTTGGGTGCAGCTAATCATGAAGGCCAGATAGACCTGCCACCATTTGGTGTTGTAACAGGTATGAAAATGCAAAGAACAGTACTACTTAACACAACCTACTTACCATGGGTCCCAGAGCATATGTTTGGTTGTTATATTTTGTAAGGGTAATAATGCAGGCCATATAGACCTCCACCGATAGGGTGAGTATGAGTAACAGCTATTAAAATGCGAAGGACATTACTAATTAACACAACATAGTTACCATGGGTCGCAGACCAAGAGCAGATGTCTTATTATTATATTTTGTAGGGGTAATCATCCAGGCCGTATAGACCTCACCAAATAGGGGGAGTTACAGAGATTAAAGTGCTAAGAATGGTAGTACTTAAAACACAACCTAGTTAAAATACGTAGCAGACCACATGTCTTATTATTATAATTTTTCAGGGTAATCTGGCAGGCCATATAGAACACCCCCGATAGGGGGGGGGGGACATGGATTAAAGTGCTAAGAAAAGTACTAATTAACACAAGCTAGTTGGGTCCAAGAACGCATGTTTGATTATTAGAATTTATTAGGGTAATTATATATCTAACAAATCTATCTATTTCTCTTCTATCGATTCTATCTAACTATCAATCTATGTATATCTATCTATCCTATCTATCACTATCAATCTATCTTCTGTCCGGGATGTTTTGAGACAGCCATTTTGGGAATGTTAGTTGATTTAGACCCATTATGGCTTAAAAGCAGACTCTGCATCAACTATGTAATTTTCCATGGGAGTTTTGCCAGGGATCCCCCTCCAGCATGCAATAGTCCAGGTGTTAGTACCCTTGAAACAACTTTTCCATCACTATTGTGGCCAGAAAGAGTCCTTGTAGGTTTTAAAGTTCGCCTGCCTATTGAATTCAATGGCGGTTCGCGCGGTTCGCGCGTTCGCGAACAATACCGGAAGTTCGAGTCCGCCGTTCGCGAACCAAAAATTTTAGGTTCGCGACATCACTATTTACTAACTACCTAGTAAAAATAAATACAAAATGACCTGTGAAATAAAACCTAAGATGCCTTACACTAAAACCTAAAATTACAAAAAATAAAAAAACCTACCATTACAAAAATAAAAAAAAAACGTGGATACTTCAACCAAGATATGAATTTATTATTATTAATATTATCATTATTTATTTGTATAGTACCACAAAATCCCTCAGAGATGGGTACAAAGGTAGGGGTATAAAATTACAAAAAATTGTGGTAAGATAGAAAATACATAACAGACTAAAATAAGTTAGAACAAGAGGTGGAGAACCCTGCTCCACATGCAAACATAAGAGGGAATTGAAAATGTCTTAAAATGAATCTCAAGAACTCCATTGATTTGCGAGCTAAAATTACTTTCGGCTAGATTACGAGTTTTGCGTTATAGTGAAAAAGCAGCGTTATCAGGTTATAACGCTGCTTTTTAACTACAGCTGCTATTACAAGTTTTGTAGATTTAGGGGCACTGCAAACTTTTTTGGCCTTACCACAAATCAACTTATGCAAATTGCATATAGTCAGGGAGAGCCAGCTGAGAAAAAGTATAACACCTGCAATAAAGCAGCGTAAAGCTCAGTAACGCAGCCCCATTGATTCCTGTGAGGAAACTAAATTTATGTTTACACCTAACACTCTAACATGAACCCCGAGTCTAAACATCCCTAATCTAACACTTATTAACCCCTAATCTGCCACCCCGACATCGCCGACACCTACATTATATTTATTAAACCCTAATCTGCCACTCCGGACATCGCCGCCACTATAATAAACATATTAACCCCTAAACTGCCACACTCCTGCCTCTAGTAAATAGTATTAACCCATAATCTGCTGCCCCTAACATCGTCGCCACCTACCTACATTTATTAACCCCTAATCTGCCGCCCCCAACGTCGCCACCACTATACTAAATTTATTAACCCCAAAATCTAAGTCTAACCCTAACCCTAACACCCCTAACTTAAATATAATTAAAATTCTAAATCAAACCTACTATTAATAGCTAAATAATTTCTATTTACAAATAAATACTTACCTGTAAAATAATCCCTAAACTAGCTACAATATAACTAATAGTTACATTGTAGCTAGCTTAGAGTTTATTTTTATTTTACAGGCAAGTTTGTATTTATTTTAACTAGGTAGAATAGTTTTTACCTAATTTACCTGTAAATTAATTAAATTAATTAATTTACCTGTAAAATAAAACCTAACCTAAGTTACACTAACCCCTAACACTGCACTACAATTAAATAAATTACCTAAATTAAATACAATTCAATAAATTAAATACAATTACCTAAATTACAAAAAAACAAACACTAAATTACACAAAATAAAAAACAAATTACAAGATATTTAAACTAATTACACATAATCTAATAGCCCTATCAAAATAACCCCCCTCCCCAAACAAAAAAAAAAACCCTAGCCTAAACTAAACTACCAATAGCCCTTAAAAGAGCCTTTTGCCTGGCATTGCCCCAAAGAAAAAAATAATTAAAAAAGCCCCCCCAAAATAAAAAAAAAACCCTAGCCTAACCTAAACTACCAATAGCCCTTAAAACGGACTTTTGCGGGGCATTGCCCCAAAGAAATCAGATCTTTTACCTGAAAAAAATACAAACAACCCCCAACAGTAAAACCCACCATCCACCCAAACAACCCCCCAAATAAAACCCTAACTAAAAAAAAACCTAAGCTCCCCATTCCCCTGAAAAGGGCATGTGGATGGGCATTGCCCTTAAAAGGGCATTTAGCACTATTGCGGCCCAAAGCCCTAACCTAAAAATAAAACCCACCCAATAAACCCTTAAAAAACCTAACACTAACCGCTGAAGATCCACTTACAGTTTTGAAGATCCGACATCCATCCTCAACAAAGCCGGGAGAAGTCTTCATCCAAGCCGGGAGAAGTGGTCCTCCAGTCGGGCAGAAGTCTTTATCCAGATGGCATATTCTATCTTCATCCATCCGGTTCGGAGCGGCTCCATTTTCAAGACATCCGGCGCGAAGCTAGCTTAGGGTTTATTTTTATTTTACAGGCAAGTTGTATTTATTTTAACTAGGTAGAATAGTTACTAAATAGTTATTCACTATTTACTAACTACCTAGTTAAAATAAATACAAATTGACCTGTAAAATAAAACCTAACCTAAGTTACACTAACACCTAACACTACAATTAAATAAATTACTTAAATTAAATACAATTAAATAAATTAAATACAATTACCTAAATTACAAAAAAAATCCCTACTAAATTACACAAAATAAAAAACAAATTACAAGATATTTAAACTAATTACACCTAATCTAATAACCCTATCAAAATAACCCCCCACCCCCCAAATAAAACCCTAACAAAAAAACCCTAAGCTCACCATTGCCCTGAAAAGGGCATTTGGATGGACATTGCCCTTAAAAGGGAATTTAGCTCTATTGTGACCCAAAGCCCTAACCTAAAATTAAAACCCACCCAATAAAGCCTTAAAAAAAACCTAACACTAACCCCTCAAGATCCACTTACAGTTTTGAAGATCCGACATCCATCCTCAAGATGCCGGGATAAGTCCTCATTGAAGCGGTAAGAAGTCCTCAAAGAATCCGGGAGAAGTCTTCATCCAAGCCGGGAGAAGTGGTCCTCAAGATGGGCAGAAGTCTTTATCCAGACGGCATCTTCTATCTTCATCCATCCGGCGCGGAGCGGCTCCATCTTCAAAACATCTGGGGCGGACCATCCTCTTCTAACGAAGTCTTCTTCCAGAATGAATATCTCTTTAAGTGACGTCATCCAAGATGGTGTATCTTAGATTCTGATTGGCTGATAGCCAATCGGAATTAAGGTTAAAAAAATCCTATTGGCTGAAGCAATCAGCCAATAGGATTGAGCTTGCATTCTATTGGCTGTTCCAATCAAAATGTCTTGAAGATGGAGTCGCCCCATGCCGGATGGATGAAGATAGAAGATGCCGTCTGGATGAAGACTTCTGCCCGTCTGGAGGACCAATTCTCCCGGCTTGGATGAAGACTTCTCCCGGCTTCGTTGAGGACTTCTTGCTGCTTCGTTGAGGACTTCTCCCGGCTTCGTTGAGGATGGATGTCGGATCTTCAAAACTGTAAGTGGATCTTCAGGGGTTAGTGTTAGTTTTTTTTTTAAGGGTTTATTGGGTGGGTTTTATATTTAGGTTAGGGCTTTGGGCCGCAATAGAGCTAAATGCCCTTTTAAGGGCAATACCCATCTAAATGCCATTTTCAGGCAATGGGGAGCTTAGGTTTTTTTAGTTAGGGTTTTATTTGTGGGGTTGGTTGTGTGGGTGGTGGATTTTACTGTTGGGGGGATTGTTTGCATTTTTTTTTTCAGGTAAAAGAGCTGATTTCTTTGGGGCAATGCCCCACAAAAGGCCCTTTTAAGGGCTATTGGTAGTTTAGTTTAGGCTAGGGTTTCTTTTTTATTTTGGGGGGGGGCTTTTTTTATTTTGATAGGCCTAATAGATTAGGCGTAATTAGTTTAAATATCTTGTAATTTGTTTTTTATTTTGTGTAACTTAGTGTTTGTTTTTTTGTAATTTAGGTAATTGTATTTAATTTATTTAATTGTATTTAATTTAGGTAATTTATTTAATTGTAGTGTAGTGTTAGGTGTTAGTTTAACTTAGGTTAGGTTTTATTTTACAGGTAAATTTGTATTTATTTTAGCTAGGTAGTTATTAAATAGTTAATAACTATTTAGTAACTATTCTACCTAGTTAAAATAAATACAAACTTGCATGTAAATAAACCCTAAGCTAGCTACAATGTAACTATTAGTTATATTGTAGCTAGCTTAGGGTTTATTTTACAGGTAAGTATTTATTTTTAAATAGGAATTATTTAGTTATTAATAGTAGGTTTGATTTAGATTTATTTTAATTAGATTTAAATTAGGGGGTGTTAGGGTTAGGGTTAGACTTAGATTTAGGGGTTAATAAATTTAGTATAGTGGCGGCGACGTTGGGGGCGACAGATAAGGGGTTAATAAATGTAGGTAGGTGGCAGCGATGTTAGGGGTGGCAGATTAGGGGTTAATACTAATTAACAAGTGTTTACGAGGCAGGAGTGCGGCTGTTTAGGGGTTAAAGGGACATTAAACACTTTGAGATGGTAATATAAAATGATAAATTGTATATATAAAACAACTCTGCAATATACTTTCATTATTTATTTTGTTCTCTTTGCCTGTAATTCCATTCTGAAATTGTGAGCTTTTCAGTTCCTGTTAGAAATGGAAGTGCAGAACACTGTTAAATCCAGCACAACCATTGGTTGCACACTCTAGTGACCTATTTATAACGGTCCCTAATTGGACAGAGCAGAGAAGGTAACACAAGTTACAACATGGCAGCTCCCAGTGTTTTATAGACACTAAAACTTTACACTTATTTTGTCACTTTTTAAACAACTAATGAGCTTTTAAAAAATACATCTACATGTTAGTCATGGACTAATCTTTTCTTTGAATGCATCATTCTATCTAGCATGTATTTAGTGTTGAATGTCCCTTTAATATGTTTATTTTAGTGGTGGCGATGTCCGGAGCGGCAGATTAGGGGTTAATAAATATAATGTAGGTGTCAGTGATGTCGGGGGCGGCAGATTAGGGGTTAATAATTGTAAGATTAGGGGTGTTTAGACTTGGGGTTCATGTTAGGGTGTTAGGTGTAAACATAAATTTAGTTTCCCCATAGGATTCAATGGGGCTGCGTTACTGCGCTTTACGCTGCTTTATTGCAGGTGTTTTTGCTCTATGCTCACTTCTTGTCTTTTAACGCAGGGTTTAGGAAAACCTGTAATACCAGTGCTATAGGAAAGTGAGTGGTGAGAATAACGTGCAAGTTAGTACCGCACCCCTCATAACGCAAAACTTGTAAACTAGCCGTTTATGAGGTTGTAAGTCCATGCAGTAGGGTATTTCGAATTTTGATAAAAACTAGGGACACCAGGTTGTGGAAAACCAACAGTAGCAATTATCAAGTAAATTTATTTGCCTTAGGAGTTAATAGAGCATGCTGGTGTTTTTTATCTCAATGTTGTATGAATAATGCTTAAAATACCTTTGGCCAGATTACAAGTGGCGCACTAATGGATGGGTTAGTATAACAAGTTAAAAGTAAAAAGTTAGCGCGAAAGCAAAAGTCTGATGCACGTTAACTTCAGGACTCCATATATTTAGAGCATGCTGTTAAAAAAATAATCGAAACACTTATTACTCACGCTTTAACCCGACACCACATTAGACCAAATGCACTAAAGCTGAAGGTAGTTATGAATATTTTTCTTTCTGGTGTTCTTCACATAGAAGAAATTTATCTTTTTATTTTTAAATATTAATTTCTATATTTATATGTGATGATTTTTTTGTAAAGTATATATCTATACTTATATATTTAATGAATACATACAGGCATAGATATATAGAGAGATATATATTTTGAAATATCTATTTAAAAATACAAAGAACATTTGAAGAACATTGGAATGTAAAATATTTAGATTTTAAACACAGTGAATATATATATATATATATATATATATATATGTGTGTGTGTGTGTTTGTGTTTATATGTTTATATATGTGTTTATATGTGTATATATGTATATTAACACATAAATACACAGCAATAGTGGACCTACTCAACAGCCACTTTGTTTCCTTCCCTCCCCCAAAAGTAGCTAAAAAATAAGCAATAGTAATTATATATACAGGTGAAACTCGAAAAATTTGAATATCGTGCAAAAGTTAATTTATTTCACTAATGCAACTTAAGAGGCGAAACTAATATATGAGATAGACTCATTACATGCAAAGTACGATAGTTCAAGCCGTGATTTGTCATAATTGTGATGATTATGGCTTACAGCTCATGAAAACCCCAAATCCACATTCTCAGAAAATTAGAATATTGTGAAAAGGTGCAATATTCTAGGCTCGAAGTGTCCCACTCTAATCAGCTAATTAAGCCATAACACCTGCAAAGTGTTCCTGAGTAGTGATGTTGCGAACTGTTCGCCGGAGAACAGTCCCCAGCGAACATAGTTTGTTCGCGTTCGCCGCTGCGGGCGAACATATGTGATGTTCATCTGCCCCCTATGTGTCATCATTGAGGAAACTTTGACCCTGTATCTCACAACCTTCTGACACATTTGAGCCAATCAGCAGCAGACACTCCCTCACAGACCCTTCCAGCTCCTTGGCAGCAGCCATTTTAGATTCATTACGATCTTGCTTTCTAAGTGAGAGGAGCTTTAGTGTTGCTGCTGCTGATATTATAGGGACATAGATAGCTAGGCTAGTGTATTTAGTGTCCACTACAGTCCTGAAGGACTCATCTAATCTCTGCTGTAAGGACAGCACCCCACAAAGCCCTTTTTAGGGCTATAACTTCAGTCATTTTTTTATTTTTTTATTTGTAATTTTATTTGCATTTGCCTGGCTTTCAGCCTGTGTGTGAGGCTCACAGCATATACTGTGATTAGTGCCACCACTGATATCTGCTTAACATTAGTGTATATTTAACCAACAAAACTTTTAAATCATTTTGCTAGTGTAATCTAATTTCATTTTCTATCAGGCCTGTGTCTCAGGCTCACACAGCATATACTGTGGAATTGCTCTGTGCCAGCCACCACTCATATCTGCTTAACATTAGTGTACATTTTTTTTATTTTATTTTTTACATCAGTCCTCTTCTAGTGTTATTTAATTTTAGTTGCCAGGCCAGCCTGGCTGCCATTAGTGCCAGCCTGTGTGTCAGGCTGCCAGCATATACTGTGCCTACTTCCATCCTCAGTGCCCGTCCGCCACTCCTATCTGGTGTAGATAGCTAGGCTAGTGTATTTAGTGTCCACTACAGTCCTGAAGGACTCATCTAATCTCTGCTGTAAGGACAGCCCCCCAAAAAGCCCTTTTTAGGGCTATAACTTCAGTCGTTTTTTTATTTTTTTATTTGTAATTTTATTTGCATTTGCCTGGCTTTCAGCCTGTGTGTGAGGCTCACAGCATATACTGTGATTAGTGCCTTCACTGATATCTGCTTAACATTAGTGTAAATTTAACCAACAAAACTTTTAAATCATTTTGCTAGTGTAATCTAATTTCATTTTCTATCAGACCTGTGTCTCAGGCTCACACAGCATATACTGTGGTTAATTGCTCTGTGCCAGCCACCACTCATATCTGCTTAACATTAGTGTAAATTTAAACAACAAAACTTTTAAATCATTTTGCTAGTGTAATCTAATTTCATTTTCTATCAGGCCTGTGTGTCAGGCTTACACAGCATATACTGTGGTTAATTGCTGTGCCAGCCACCACTCATATCTGCTTAACATTATTGTAATTTTTTTAAAAAAACCTTTTAAATCATTTTGCTAGTGTAATCTAATTTCATTTTCCATCAGGCCTGTGTGTCAGGCCCACATCATATAGTGTGATTAATAGCTCTTTTTTCCACCACTTATATCTGCTGTAACATTAGTGTAATTTTTTTAAAATTTTTTTTTTACATCAGTCCTCTTCTATTTAATTTTAGTTGCCAGGCCAGCCTGGCTGCCATTAGTGCCAGCCTGTGTGTCAGGCTGCCAGCATATACTGTGCCTACTTCCATCCTCAGTGCCCGTCCGCCACTCCTATCTGGTGTAGATAGCTAGGCTAGTGTATTTAGTGTCCACTACAGTCCTGAAGGACTCATCTAATCTCTGCTGTAAGGACAGCCCCCCAAAAAGCCCTTTTTAGGGCTATAACTTCAGTCGTTTTTTAATTTTTTTATTTGTAATTTTATTTGCATTTGCCTGGCTTTCAGCCTGTGTGTGAGGCTCACAGCATATACTGTGATTAGTGCCTTCACTGATATCTGCTTAACATTAGTGTAAATTTAACCAACAAAACTTTTAAATCATTTTGCTAGTGTAATCTAATTTCATTTTCTATCAGACCTGTGTCTCAGGCTCACACAGCATATACTGTGGTTAATTGCTCTGTGTCAGCCACCACTCATATCTGCTTAACATTAGTGTAAATTTAAACAACAAAACTTTTAAATCATTTTGCTAGTGTAATCTAATTTCATTTTCTATCAGGCCTGTGTGTCAGTCTTACACAGCATATACTGTGGTTAATTGCTGTGCCAGACACCACTCATATCTGCTTAACATTATTGTAATTTTTTTAAAAAAAACTTTTAAATCATTTTGCTAGTGTAATCTAATTTCATTTTCCATCAGGCCTGTGTGTCAGGCCCACATCATATAGTGTGATTAATAGCTCTTTTTTCCACCACTTATATCTGCTGTAACATTAGTGTAATTTTTTTAAAAAATTTTTTTTACATCAGTCCTCTTCTATTTAATTTTAGTTGCCAGGCCAGCCTGGCTGCCATTAGTGCCAGCCTGTGTGTCAGGCTGCCAGCATATACTGTGCCTACTTCCATCCTCAGTGCCCGTCCGCCACTCCTATCTGGTGTAACATTAGTTTAAATTTTGTAAAAAAAAACTTTTACATCAGTCTTCTAGTGTTATTTAATTTTAGTTGCCAGGCCAGCCTGCCACTAGTGCCAGCCTGTGTGTCAGGCTGCCAGCACATACATGTGCCTACTTCTATCCTGAGTGCCATCACTCCTATCTGTTGTAACATTAGTGTAACTTTTTAAAAAAAAAACTTTTACATCAGTCTGCTATTGTTATTTAATTGCAGTTGCCTGTCTGCCAGCGTGTGTGCCAGGCCCACTTTCCAACTAGTGCCAGAAATCATATTTGTTATAAAAGTAGTGCAAATATTTTAAATAAAAACTTTTTTGACTGTGAATCATCAGTCTGCTAGTGCAATTGAATTGCAGTTGCCTGCCTGCCAGCGTGTGTGCCAGGCCCACTTGCCAACTAGTGCCACCAATCATATTTGTTATAACAGTATTGTAAATATTTAAAATAAAAACTTTTTTTGACTGAGAAACACCAGTCATCTAGTGTAATCTAATTGCAGTTGCCTGCCTGCCAGCGTGTGTGCCAGGCCCACTTGCCAACTAGTGCCACCAATCATATTTGTTATAACAGTATTGTAAATATTTAAAATAAAAAAATTTTTGACTAAGAAACATCAGTCATCTAGTGTAATCTAATTGCAGTTGCCTTCCTCCCAGCGTGTGTGCCAGGCCCACTTGCCAACTAGTGCCACCAATCATATTTGTTATAACAGTATTGTAAATATTTAAAATAAAAAAAGTTTTGACTAAGAAACATCAGTCGTCTAGTGTAATCTAATTGCAGTTGCCTTCCTCCCAGCGTGTGTGCCAGGCCCACTTGCCAACTAGTGCCACCAATCATATTTGTTATAACAGTAGTGTAAATATTTAAAAAATATATTTTTTGACTGTGAATCATCAGTCTGCTAGTGTAATCTAATTGAAGTTGCCTTCAATGTATCTATCTATCAAATCTATCTATCTCGTGGTTGTGCAAATGGACTGTTTGTGTTTGTTTGCGGTGCGTTACACGGGGAGTTTGGTCTGTCACTATGAAGCAGGCGTAACCCTTACACTACCTGATCGATACAACATCATACCTGATGTTTTAAAGCACGTTATTCCAAACAATTTAGGAATGTTAGGTGATTTAGGCCCTTTATGGGTTAAAACCAGACTCTGCATCAACTATGTAATTTTCCATGGGAGTTTTGCCATGGATCCCCCACCGGCATGCCACAGTCCAGGTGTTAGTCCCCTTGAAACAACTTTTCCATCACTATTGTGGCCAGAAAGAGTCCTTGTGGGTTTTAAAGTTCGCCTGCCTATTGAAGTCAATGACGGTTCGCCCGGTTCGCCGACATTTGCGGAAGTTCGAGTCCGCCGTTCGCGAACCTAAATTTTTAGGTTCGCGAAATCACTATTCCTGAGCCTTTAAATGGACTCTCAGTCTGGTTCAGTAGGAATCACAATCATGGGAAAGACGGCTGACCTGACAGTTGTGCAGAAAACCATCATTGACACCCTCCATATGGATGGAAAGCCTCAAAAGGTAATTGCAAAACAAGTTGGATGTTTCCAAAGTGCTGTATCAAAGCACATTAATAGAAAGTTATGTGGAAGGGAAAAGTGTGGAAGAAAAAGCAAAGGATTCTAAATCTAACCCTTAAAGGTTATTTAAGTACATAAATAGCAAAAAATCTAAGAAAGACAATATAGGTACATTAAAATGCAGAGAGGGTAGCATGATTAACAGTGACAGGGAGAAGGCTGAGATACTGAACCAGTTTTTTTCTTCAGTATACACAAGAGAGGAACCATTGGATGATACTTTGGAACAAAATAGAACATGCCAGCCCATACCATTAATTGGTTTATGTATAGAGGATATCAGGAACAAATTGGATAATATTAAGGTAAATAAAACTACAGGCCCAGATGGAATACACCCAAGGGTGTTAAGGGAACTTAGCACTGTTATAGACAAACCTCTACTCTTAATTTTTCAAGACTCATTATCCTCAGGCATGGTACCCAAGGATTGGCGTAAAGCTGATGTGGTGCCACTCTTCAAAAAGTGAAGTAGGGATGATCCAGGAAGCTATAGACCAGTTAGTCTGACATCAATAGTGGGGAAGATATTTGAAGGGATTATAAGGGATTATATTGATGAGCATATTCATGTAAACAAGATTATGAGTTCTAATCAACATGGTTTTAGGAGAAATAGATCATGTCAAACTAATCTAATTAGATTCTATGAGGAAGTGAGTAAAAATATAGATAAAGGGGAATCAGTTGATGTGATATACTTAGATTTTGCAAAGGCGTTTGATACAGTGCCACATGAGAGATTAATGCACAAAATTAGGAGACTGGGAATAGATGAAAATGTTAGTTTGTGGATAAATAACTGGATAAAAGATAGGGAGCAACGAGTAGTAATAAATGGATCATACTCAGATTGGACAAAGGTAATCAGTGGAGTACCCCAGGGATCAGTGCTAGGCCCTATTGTTTTTAATATTTTTATAAATGACTTGGAGCTAGGATTAAATAGCGACATCTCTATTTTTGCAGATTATACTAAATTAAGTAAGGTTATTAGGTCAGAGCAGGATGAACTTTCGTTACAAAGGGGCCTGCAAAAATTAGAAGTATGGGCAAGTAAATGGAAAATGAGATTTAATACGGGAAAATGCAAGGTTCTACATTTTGAAAGTAAAAATAAGCAGGCAATGTATTATTTAAATGGGACAAGACTTTGCCAAACACAGGAGGAAAGGGATTTGGGGGTAGTAATAGATAACAAGCTAAAGATGGGTGCACAATGCAGGGCAGCAGCTTCAAAGGCTAATAAGATACTAGCATGTATTAAAAGAGGCATTGACTCAAGGGAGGAAAGCAGGCGGACAGGTTATGGAGCAGCGGTCTTTAGACTGCTGCTTCATAACTGTTGTTTCTGGCAAGCCTGCAGGCTCACCAGAAACACGGGGCCTCAAGCTCTATCCAGAGCTTGATAGATAGGCCCCTATCTCATATATTAGTTTCACCTTTTAAGTTGCATTAGTGAAATAAATTAACTTCGAGTTTCACCTGTATATGCTTCCCTGTATAATTTTGAGCATATATATATATATGTGTATATATATATATCAAAAGAAAGAAAGAGAAATCAAGATATAATCCTAATCCTGATACAGAAAGGTAATTCAGCACTCTTTTAGTAAAAAAACAAACAAAAAAACAAGCCTTATAAGATAATTATGCTACAAAAAATACTAATATACCGGGTAAAAAAAACACACCCCACCTAAACCTAGATTATAATTAAAACATGCAGGATTTTCAGTGGGCCCAAAAACAACTCCAAGCAGGAGGACAATGAGAAGCAGAATCTTAAAGTATATGGAAAGGGACTCCAAGGTATCCCTTAAGGAGCAACAAAAGCAAGCCTAAATATAAGTAAATATGGTGATCAATCTCTTGTCATATCCCTTGACTGAAGTTGCACATATGGTGATGAGTTATGGTTAGAGATTTGTACCTATTTCCGACTATTCTAGATGTAAACAAACGTATCAGAGACTTAACTTTAAGGAAATATTTTGATCACAGTGAGATTCCTAGTTCAACTATCTTTTACTGATATTTCTGCCTTTACTTTACTAAATTGGATGAAGATATAAAGTATACACTCTAGTGGTGATGTAAATGCAAACATGAATGTTAAATTGAAACCTAAGACTACTTTTTTCCTTTGAGTCATTCCATAAAAGTGTTGTAGATGATTTTACTGAACTCTCTAGGTCCAGTAACTGACCCGGCTTGTCCAGGGAGGGGAGAGAGGCTATTGTTAAATTACAACAAACCCTGCAAAATGCCTAAGGCTACGCCCACTTACTGCCACGTCTCAGTGTTTGTAAACACTGTTTTTAGATGTGATTATATTTGTTGTTTTAACGTGTATTTATTGTTTATATTTGCTGGCAAGTCTGTATGCCCATAATCCCTTAAATACCCCTCTACTAGTCCTTTCCCCCCTAACAGTAAAAAAAAAAACCACCCCCGAAACTACCAAGGGTCCTTAAAGGTTTTTTTGGGGGGGCCTTAAAAAGGGCCTTTTGCAGGGCAATGCCCTGAGTTAAACAGCTCTTTTGCTACAAAAAACAAACACCCCCTAAAAAAATACATTACACAAAATAACAAATTATCAAAAATAATAAAAATTATTCCTATTCTAATGTCCATTAAACACACCCCAAAATAAAAAAACCTAATCTACAGTAAACTATCAATGGCCCTTAAAAGGGCTTTTTATAGGGCATTTTTTCTAAAGATATCATCTCTTTTTCTGAAACAAAAATACAAATACCCACTAACATTTTACAAACCCCCACCACCCAAACCCACAAAATAAAAAAAAATATCTAAAAAACCTAAGCTACCCATTGCCCTGAAAATGGCATTTGTATGGGCATTGCCCTTAAAAGGGTATTTAGCTCTTTGCTGCCCAACCCTTAATCTTAAAATAAAACCCACCCAAAAAAACCCTTAAAAAAACCTAACACTAACCCCCGAAGTTCCACTTACAGTTTTTGAAGTCCCACTTGAACGATCTTCATCCCGGTGGAGAAGTCCTTATTCGAACAGCAAAAAGTCATCATCCAGACGGCTTCTTCAATCTTCATCCCGGCGGCTAAGTCCTCATCCAAGCAGCGAGAAGTCTTCATCCAGATGGCCTCTTCTATTTTGATCCCTGCCGCACGGAGCGGGTTCATCCTGAAGACATCTGGTGAGGAGCATCCTTTTCATACGGTCACCGCTGTACACTGAATCTTCAATGCAAGGTACGCGATTCAAGATGGCGTCCCTTGCATTCCTATTGGCTGAAAGATTTGAATTAGTCAATAGGATTTAAGCGGCTGTAATTCTATTGGATGATGAATCAGCCAAAAGAATGAGGGCTGCTTAAACCCTATTGGCTGATTTGTAGCGTAACTACTGCTTTTAGATGGCGTTACGGATCTTGTCGTTTTAGGCTGTAACACTGCAAAACTCGAAATGGCATCGCTATGGGAATCCCATGAAAACACATAATTTTTGCGAGTGCGGGACTGACGTTGCGTTACAGGCTAAAAGGCTTGCGGTACAGCTATATCGACAAGACTTGTAATAAAAGACAAACGCACAACTCGTGATCTAGCTGTTATTGAGCCTTAGTTAAAAATCTGTGAGATAGTTGTTGTTTTTAACCAATAGTGAGGCACTTCATGTTTTTTTAAATCCTATATCAGGTGTGTATAGTAAGCCTATGATTACTGTTTGGAGACCGAAACCAGTCAGGCTTTTCATTCTCACTTTTTACTCACAATAGGAATTTTATAGATTCGATAAATGCAGACAGCATATGCTAGTCGCTAGCAGGGGGTGTCAATCATCCCAAATGTATCTGATCGGGATGATTGCTATCCGCAACCTCAGAGGTGGCGGATGAGTTAAGAAGCAGGGGTCTTACGGCCGCTCAGCTGCTTCTTAAAGGGACATAATACTCATATGCTAAATCACTTGAAACTGATGCAGTATAACTGTAAAAAGCTGACAGGAAAATATCACCTGAGCATCTCTATGTAAAAAAGGAAGATATTTTACCTCACAATCTCCTCAGCTCACCAGAGTAAGTTCTGTGTAAAAAGTTATACTTCACCTGCTCCCAGCTGCAGGTAAACAAATTTAAAAAAATGAAGAAATGAACAGCAGCCAATCAGCATCAGCAGTGCTGAGGTCATGAACTCTTACTGTGATCTCATGAGATTTGACTTAACTCTCATGAGATTTCATAGTAAGCTTCCTTTACCTGATTGGTGAAATAATATGAGAGTGCACGATGCTAGTCCCTTCAGATGTCCCAGGACAAACACACTAAAATGCTGCTTAGAAATCCTTTACAATGGGAGGTGGCTACTGAGGAACTTTTGAGGTAAAATATCTTTCTTTTTTACATAGAGATGTTCAGGAGATATTTTCTAGTCAGCTTTTTACAGCTATGCTGCATCACTTTCAAGTGTTTAAACATTTGGGTATTATGGCCCTTTAACTTTTGCACGGAAACTGCTGCATTCTCAGCATGGTAAATCGGCCCTATAGAGTGAAAATATATGATAGAAGACACTATCCAAATATAGATGAAGGAAAGAAGCCAAATAATTTAAAGAGACAGAAGGTTAGGCTTAATGCACACAAGGAAAGGTTATACGAGAAGATGCCCTAGATCTGGTACAGAATAAAATATAATTGATCTCATTGAAAAAAATAAGATGGCTACTTTATGGATGTCCCAATATTGGATGTATTGAAATAGAGTTATGCCCACTGCTGAATTCAAGTACCAAATGTAAACCAGAGATTGAATATACCTGGATATGCAACAATTCATCATTCAATTTTGGAAAGCACCTTTCAGACGTAGGGGGATATTTATCAAGCTGTCATCAAAGATAGTTATCAAAGCCTACAGACCGGCAAAAGTTGAAATCTGTGACGTAACATACAATCCGCCGGTCTCAATCCGACACAGATCGATGCTTATGTCATTACAGATGTTCCAAATACACATTTGACTCTATTTGACACTTTTTCAAAGTTATCAAATAGTTAACAGGTACGCTCGCGGCTATTCTGGCCCAGCGTACCTGGTTTTCAATCCAACACCCTGGAGGCTGCGAATGCCATAGGAATCAATGGGAGTCTGAAAGCAGAGAAAGCTTATGTTTGATGCTGCCAGATATCCCATTGATTTCTATGGTTGAAAACAAGAAACGTTAACACCTAACACCCTAACATAAGCCCCGAGTCTAAAAAACTCTAATCTGCCGCACTGACATCGCCACAACCTAAATAAAATTTATTAACCTCTATTCTGCCATTCCCCAACCCCGCCACAACCTAAATAAAAGTATTAACCCCTAGCCTGCCATTCCCAAACCCTGCTGCCACTAAATAAAGTTATTAAACCCTATCCCACCGCTCCCGGACCCCTCCACCACTAAATAAATGTATTAACCCCTAAACCTCTGGCCTCCCACATCACTACCACTAACTAAACCTATTAACCCCTAAACCGCCAGCCCGACAGATCCCCATAAACTAAATTAAGCTATTAACCCCTAAACCTAACAAGCCACTAACTTTAAATTAAAATTACCACATCCCTGTCTTAAAATAAATTTAAACTTACATGTAGAATTAAAATAAACTATTTTTAAACTATTAATTAACCTACCCTAACTATTATACTACACTTAAATTAAACTACCAATGGGCTAGATTACGAGTTTTGCATTATGAGGGGTGCGGTGCTAACTTGCAAGTTAATACCACCGCTCACTTCCCTAGAGCGCTGGTATTCCCTAAAAACTCAGCGTTAACAGGCAAGAAGTGAGCATAGAGCAAAATTGAGCTCCATACCGCACTCAAATACCAGCGCTGCTGAAAGCTGGTTTACGTGCTCGTGCACGATTTACCCATAGACATCAATGGGGAGAGCCATGTAACCACGCTAGCAAGCCCCTCCTCTATCTCGTAAATGTCACTACTACAAACCGCTCATGGATTCCCAATGACTCAATGTAAAATCATAAAAGAAGCTTGGCAGGGGACAGTATATGACTAACTAAACAATACCCCTTTGATAGAAGTGACCCTCCTATGCACAAGTCCCTACTCGTTTGCTGGAAATTATGTGTCTAGGATATCCTTGCAAAGTACCGTTCTGAAGGATTGACAGAGCTCCTATAGCCCAACAGTAGCTAAGGTCTCTCCACTTACCAAGTCTCACAAACAAAAGACAGTTTGGAGCACCAAAAAGCGAGTGAAAAACAAAAATTTTTATTTATTTATAACAATAGGGTTACATAACCCCAGGGTAAGAGTGTAAAAACAATATAATGAAAACAGAGATCAAAAAGGCTGACAGGTTTCGGCGTGTGCCTTAATCCTAGCCTGCTTAAAAGTGTTAATAAGATTCACAGCTTAAAAACCCACCTCTGTGTTTCAATTGGGTGTGAGAAATTCACACCTCTCTCTTAGTTAACCAATGTTCAACTTCCCAATTTATCAGACACCTGTGTTACCTACTGACTTCACTACTGTTATTAGGTGTGGCGAAGTCTGTGCAGCCCTCTTAAAGTTTCAACTGTAAACTTTCCTTTGCCAACACACAGACCGCACAAAAGTGCCCATCGTCACATCTAGTTTACTGCTGAAACAAATTGTAGTTGCTTTTAATAAGAACTGTAGCTTATATAAGCTAAATTTGTTTTTAACTTTTCCCATTTTTATACCAACATATCTCCATGTATGTAATGCTGTCTAATATCTTACGTATCTTGAACGTTACAGCATTTTAGAATACAAAAAGGAAAAGTTGAAGTTGTGGGACCTGAGACTGCCTGGGTCTGATGATGCCCACCAACCCTTTGTGTACACACTTTTATAGCAAGAAAGGGGGATTTGATTGCAACTGTTCGAGGATGCGTGTGTAATTGTTTACATGTGTGACGTATGTATCACACCTCCAGTTCCACCCAATAGGCTTGCATGCCCCATCACTTCCCCAGCACTAATCCGCCTTCCACTTTAATAATATGTGTGGAGGAGGTGTGTTGGCGGCACCCTTGGCGTGTGTATTTGTTTACATGTGTGACGTATGAATCTCGCCTCCCGTTCCGCCCTATAGGCTTGCATGTCCCATCGCTTCCACAGCACTAATCCACCTCCCACTTTAATACTATGTGTGGAGGTGGTGTATTAGCGGTACCCCTGACCTATAGTTACATGGTTTCTCCAAAGTAACCTTTCAAAGCATAGAACCCTCACTCAATAAATGTATGATTAACCCTGATCGATGCGGCTAAAAAGCTCCATCTGTTTAGTGTGCATCTGTTTCGCTAAAGGGGAGGGGAGGGGGTGGAAGCGGAGTTTGTGGGGGGGGGGGGGGGGGGGGGGGGGGGTTTTGTGCACTTGAGGTTGGCAGTAGTATGAAATTTAAGCAGATAATTTCTATCCCTAAGAAAACTATAATGGATCTGCTATGTGAACGGAACTCTGAGAAGCTTATGCCCACTGTTACCTTTTCACAATCGTGTGGGCATTGTTCTACAACTAGTTGGATGTCAAGTACTGAGATTTATATTTAAATAAGGTTACCTTTTGTTGTGTGCATTTATAATTAATGTGGTTTATATTTATAAACTTTTTAAATTGTTTTAAGTGCTGGTTGGAAATTATTTGTGTGGTATAAAATTGTAAGGGAATTTCTACAGCTACCAAAAATTAATTAAATCGAATTCTGAATTTAGGCCCTCTGGAGACCTGGTTCTCAACCTAAAAACCTAAAAATCCAGAAGGCCTCCCTTTCTCCCAGTTTTCGTGTTCTATCCAGTCCTCTATTTTGTACAGGGACCTTCTCTATGATGGTCCACGAAAAGTACCTTGGATCTTTTTGGTGTATCACGGAAAAGTGATTGATCAGAGGCGTTGTTAATTCACCTGCTCTTATATCAGCCAGATGTTCCTTTATTCTAACTCGTGCCTCCCTGGTCGTTAGACCTACATATTGGAGGGCACAATGTGTGCATGATATTAGATATACCACGAAATTTGACCGGCAGTTTAGGCACAGTCTCTTCTGGAAAGTTTCACCTGTAACTAGAGACCTAAAAGAATCTCCCACTACCACTCTTTCACATGCCTTGCAGGAAAGATAATTGCATCTAAATGTACCATTTAGTCTCAGCCAGGTTGAGCCACTGGTCTCTTCCTGCTTCAGTCTAGTGGGGGCTATTAAGTTGCCAATCGTACGATTCCTTTTGTAAGCGAATCGTATGCCTTCATCCACTGTATCTTTTAATGCATCATCAGCCGAGAGTAGTTGATAGTTATTTTTGATTATCTGGCATATCTGATGGTATTGTCGTGAGTACTCAGTTATGAACATAATTTTGTTACCCTCTTTAAGTTGTTCCCACTCTCTCCTAGGCTGCTTCCTGTTCCCTTTGTTGTTTTTTGGCCTTCTTTTAGATTGTTCAAGTAATTTGGCCCTGTCCATTCTACTAACCAAATTCCTTTCCTTAGTAACTATCGACTTTTGGTAACCTCTTTCTAACAACCTAGTCGTGAGCTCATCCGCTTGTTCTTCGTATATGCGCTGACTAGTACAATTTCTTCTTAAGCGGATAAACTGCCCTCTTGCTACCCCTTTAAAAACCTTCTTTGGATGGCAGCTGGTTGAATGTAAGAGGGAGTTGCCTGAAATCGGTTTTCGATATGTTTCAGTCCTAATTTTCTGACCTGTCTGGCCCTTCAGTGTGATGTCTAAAAAGTTAACTGTGTGTTCCTGAACCTCTGAAGTGAAACTAATCCCTACCGTGTTTTGATTGAGACCCTTGATAAACTCTTCCAGATCTTCTCTCGATCCCTTCCAGATGAACAACAGGTCGTCTATAAACCGTCTGTACCACACTATCTCCTGTCTGAAGGGGTTCCGCTCCCCAAAGACATGGGAGAGCTCCCACCAACCCATAAATAGGTTGGCGTACGAGGGGGCAAACTTGGCCCCCATAGCCGTCCCCCGCCTCTGGAGAAAGAACTCCCCCTCAAACAGGAAATAGTTGTGGGTGAGAAGGAACCTAGTGACTCTTAAAACATATGCAATAAATGCCCGGTTCCCCGTGTACCATCTGGAGAGGAAGAATTCCAAAGCCTCAAGTCCCTTCTCATGGGGTATAGTGGAATAGAGAGACTTGACATCAACAGTTAACCAATAATAATTGTTTTGCCAAGTTACGTCAGTGAGTAAATTCAGGACATGTTTTGTATCAGCTAAAAAGCTCCAAAGGGTGTTTACCATTGGCTGTAGAATGTCATCCAGCCATTCTGAAAGATGTTCAGTGAGTGAGCCGATTCCGCTGACAATTGGTCTCCCCTGGACATTATCAGTAGACTTGTGTACTTTCGGAAGGTGATTAAACACCGGTACAGCCGGATCCTGTACCAATAGATACATTTTGGTTTCTTGATCAATAAAGCCCAGGTCTACCCCATCATCCACCAAGGAGACCAGTTGTCGCTGGAATGACCTAGTAGGATCCTGTTGTAGTGTTTCATAATCTGATTCTGTTCTCAGCTGCCTCCATGCTTCTTGGACAAATTTGGTTCTATCCTGAACCACAATGGCTCCGCCCTTATCAGCAGACCTTATCACCAAACCCTTGTTAATTTTCAAGCTATTTAAAGCTTCCTTCTGTCTGCGCGTTATGTTGGATTGCTGGCCCCTTTGTGTGGTGTATTGCAGCTTGACCAGATCACTTTCTACTCTCTTTTGGAATTTCTCCAAAAGGGGACCCCTACTTTGTAGGGGGTAAAATGAAGATTTGCTCTTTAATTTTGGAGTCCTTAGGCTCCTGGCCCCTTCCTCTTCTGACTCCCCTTGGAGAGATTCCAAAATTCTAACGTCACAGAGTTCTTGGAAATTCATACACTCCCCACTCTCTAACTCATTATCTATGGACCGTGGACTCTCATCTGACTCGTGGTACTCCCTTCTTTCTGACTTGAAATGCTTCTTAAGGGTCATGTTACGTATCATTTTGTTAACGTCCAGAAGGGTCTTAAATAGGTTAAAGTCCATAGTTGGTACAAAGGTTAAACCTAAGCTGAGTACCTCCAATTCAAATTTATTTAATGCATAACTTGACAAATTAATAACATTTAGTCCCTGTAGTTCCCCCTCTTTCGTCCTCTTCTTTGGGGGTATCTTCTTTGTTCCCTCGGTTGTTGATAGTGTTCTAGAGTGTCTCTTCCCCCCCCTTCTGATGTTCTTGGGGGTAGCTGAAAAACCTGCTCAATCTGGGCTCTTTCCGTGTCCCCTGGGGGCCCTTGGCTTGTTCTAGGTTGTATTTGCTCTTCCCTGTAATGTGAAGTAGTTGGTACTGGGCCCTGCCCTTTGTTTTTCAGGATCGAGGGGAGCCGATTCGAACCCTCCTTCGGTCTTAGCGTGGCTTCCGGTGCTGCTAAATCCTCTCCTGAGGAGGAGCCATCATCCCATGATTCCCCCTCACTTTCCTGAAAATTCACTCGTCTGTCCCTATTGGCCCTTGATCTGTTGCCCCTTCTGCCCCTGTTATAAAAAGGGGTTTGTTTGTTTTGTTCCTTTCTTAGGGCAAAACGATCCCTTCTGTTCCAGACGTAGACTCTATTTAGATTGTAGTCTTGTAAATCACGTAAATATTTCGTGCGTTTAGCCTCTAATAATACAGATTTGGCTTCGGCCAACACCTTTTGCAGAGTGGCATCAAATTTCAAGAAGCTTGGTTCCTCACTTCTCTTGTTAAGTTCGTCCTGTAATTCCTTAATTTTGGTGCCAAGTTCCTCAATGGCCTTTACCTTAAATTCACAAATCAATTTCATTAGCTTATAAGAACACTCTGTTAAATGTTCATTCCATCTCTCAATAAAAGATTTGTCATCCGTGATGAAAGTAGGAAATGTATTCAATCTCAGGCCTCTAGGTACCAGGCCTAGCTCAAGATATTTATTCAGGGTGTTCACGTCCCATTTTAATTGATCTTCTTCTTCGTACGATTGGCAACTTAATAGCCCCCACTAGACTGAAGCAGGAAGAGACCAGTGGCTCAACCTGGCTGAGACTAAATGGTACATTTAGATGCAATTATCTTTCCTGCAAGGCATGTGAAAGAGTGGTAGTGGGAGATTCTTTTAGGTCTCTAGTTACAGGTGAAACTTTCCAGAAGAGACTGTGCCTAAACTGCCGGTCAAATTTCGTGGTATATCTAATATCATGCACACATTGTGCCCTCCAATATGTAGGTCTAACGACCAGGGAGGCACGAGTTAGAATAAAGGAACATCTGGCTGATATAAGAGCAGGTGAATTAACAACGCCTCTGATCAATCACTTTTCCGTGATACACCAAAAAGATCCAAGGTACTTTTCGTGGACCATCATAGAGAAGGTCCCTGTACAAAATAGAGGACTGGATAGAACACGAAAACTGGGAGAAAGGGAGGCCTTCTGGATTTTTAGGTTGAGAACCAGGTCTCCAGAGGGCCTAAATTCAGAATTCGATTTAATTAATTTTTGGTAGCTGTAGAAATTCCCTTACAATTTTATACCACACAAATAATTTCCAACCAGCACTTAAAACAATTTAAAAAGTTTATAAATATAAACCACATTAATTATAAATGCACACAACAAAAGGTAACCTTATTTAAATATAAATCTCAGTACTTGACATCCAACTAGTTGTAGAACAATGCCCACACGATTGTGAAAAGGTAACAGTGGGCATAAGCTTCTCAGAGTTCCGTTCACATAGCAGATCCATTATAGTTTTCTTAGGGATAGAAATTATCTGCTTAAATTTCATACTACTGCCAACCTCAAGTGCACAAAACCCACCACCCTCCCCCCTCCCCCCCCCACAAACTCCGCTTCCACCCCCTCCCCTCCCCTTTAGCGAAACAGATGCACACTAAACAGATGGAGCTTTTTAGCCGCATCGATCAGGGTTAATCATACATTTATTGAGTGAGGGTTCTATGCTTTGAAAGGTTACTTTGGAGAAACCATGTAACTATAGGTCAGGGGTACCGCTAATACACCACCTCCACACATAGTATTAAAGTGGGAGGTGGATTAGTGCTGTGGAAGCGATGGGACATGCAAGCCTATAGGGCGGAACGGGAGGCGAGATTCATACGTCACACATGTAAACAAATACACACGCCAAGGGTGCCGCCAACACACCTCCTCCACACATATTATTAAAGTGGAAGGCGGATTAGTGCTGGGGAAGTGATGGGGCATGCAAGCCTATTGGGTGGAACTGGAGGTGTGATACATACGTCACACATGTAAACAATTACACACGCATCCTCGAACAGTTGCAATCAAATCCCCCTTTCTTGCTATAAAAGTGTGTACACAAAGGGTTGGTGGGCATCATCAGACCCAGGCAGTCTCAGGTCCCACAACTTCAACTTTTCCTTTTTGTATTCTAAAATGCTGTAACGTTCAAGATACGTAAGATATTAGACAGCATTACATACATGGAGATATGTTGGTATAAAAATGGGAAAAGTTAAAAACAAATTTAGCTTATATAAGCTACAGTTCTTATTAAAAGCAACTACAATTTGTTTCAGCAGTAAACTAGATGTGACGATGGGCACTTTTGTGCGGTCTGTGTGTTGGCAAAGGAAAGTTTACAGTTGAAACTTTAAGAGGGCTGCACAGACTTCGCCACACCTAATAACAGTAGTGAAGTCAGTAGGTAACACAGGTGTCTGATAAATTGGGAAGTTGAACATTGGTTAACTAAGAGAGAGGTGTGAATTTCTCACACCCAATTGAAACACAGAGGTGGGTTTTTAAGCTGTGAATCTTATTAACACTTTTAAGCAGGCTAGGATTAAGGCACACGCCGAAACCGGTCAGCCTTTTTGATCTCTGTTTTCATTATATTGTTTTTACACTCTTACCCTGGGGTTATGTAACCCTATTGTTATAAATAAATAAAAATTTTTGTTTTTCACTCGCTTTTTGGTGCTCCAAACTGTCTTTTGTTTGTGAGACTTGAATTGTTTGGCCATTGTGAGCACATTCAGCGAGTCTAAACACCATTCAATTCCCCTATTGCGGAGGTTTAGCAATTCCCAGCTTGGATACTCACCAGCATCACAAGAATATCAACAACACCACTTGGATACAAGAGAAAGATCAACCTAAACAGGACTGTGGTGAGTTTTCTTTGCAATACAATCAAAAGTGATATTACTTGACTGCATTGGAGAGTTTCATATTCATATACACATGACATATTCATTTGAATTTGGCTATAGTCGGGGGAGATTGGGGTGACCCGCTGACATAGCAAGTTTGTGAACTTTTGTTTGCTCTATCAAGCTGCCGGTGCAATTGTGATTTATTGTTATTTTTGCATATGAAATAGCACACTCCGTACACACCCAACCAAGCATTCCCCACTCTTCACTGACTCTCCACTTACCCCCTCTTCACGGCCTTCTCCGGATGAGCCTGTTGCACTTGAGCCTATAGGGAGACCCCTCTCCGGGGCTGAGTGTGGTCAAAGGTCCTTGGCTTGGAGTCTCACTGCTCACACAAGCCTTGCGCTCAGTTGTTCAGACAACGCTGCCCACTTGCACGCTGTGGCTCCCGCTGTGACATCATCAGGCGCCACCCACTATCCGGGGGTAAGCGGTTAAGGAGACAGTGAAGCCGCTCTGTGATGCATTCCAATCCGAAAGCATGCAAACGCTGACTATAGTCTATATTTACCTTGTGGGATAGATGACTGCTGAAACTCTGTAACGGCCCAAACAACTTTAAACAAAAGATTACTGGAGCAGCAGTAAATCACTTTTCTTCTCTTTATTTGGCTCTCATAAACACATGATAAAAAACAATAAACAAGCTTAACATGCCCTTAGTGCTCAAACAAGCTTACGTGTTTCGGCATTTTCGCCATACTCATAGCTCTCTGACTTCCCTCACTTTACAGGGCTATTTAAAGGGGATTAAAAACATCTGATTCGCTAAGGGATGATTAGCAAGTTAAATCCTTCATTGCAGTTTCATCTAGCAAAGAATATAATTTAAAATGTGTTTAACATTTTCTTACATTTTTATATATAATAATGACCATGTATATAAAAAGTAGTTGATTGCAATTAATTGGACTACCCAAGCCATCATTCACAAACCTAATTGAATGCATACATAGACAAAGATTTTCATTTAAATGCCACAGTGTAAAATTCATACATAGATTCGTTTGTTACAAAATCAAGTCTAAACATAGCTCTATAATTATATGTTACTTTAGATTCAGTCCTATGAATCCTATGAACATCCTATGAATAAATTATGTTGGTCATAATGTTAGAAGGGCACTTTTTCCTATTTGGCCTAAATATCCATATATAATTACCATATTAGACACTGCTGGCAAATATAGAATTTAACATTTAAATTATGTACATTATCTAGTTGGCTATTTAGGATAAAGACTAGAAACGCCTCTTTAATAGATATTATATCAAAATATATTAGAAGTGCTACTCACTTATCTTATATTATGACTATTAGTGCATGGACACTTCTAACCCCTAAATTGCCATACTAGTGGCTATTAGCTATTCAGAAAACTTAGTAAGGGGGCATATTGTGTGCGCTGGATATTAGTTCAACTATTAAATATAATTATGAACTGTACCAAAATGATATCTAATTCCAATAATTAATTAGATCATAGGCTGAATTGAGCCCAGTTGGATGTCTAGTTTTTTATTGAAATATCCAAAATATTTCCCTCTTGGCCAATACTCGGTCCCTATCCTCCCATCTCTTGCCAACATATACTGTTTCAATAATGGTCCATTTAAAACTCTTGGCATCTTTGTTGTGGACCCTATTAAAATGCTGGACCAGGGGAGTAGTAAGGACACCGGCCTTAATGTTAGAAAGGTGTTCCCTTATGCGTGAACGTGTCTTTCTTGACGTCAATCCCACATATTGTAGATGACAGTCAGTGCAACCCACCAAATAGACTGTATACCTGCTTCTACAAAAGCCCTCACCTTTTCTTAAATGTTCACAGGATGTACAGGTAAAGTTACTACATTTGTAAATGCCCTTAAACCTAAGCCAAGAGCTATTGTCTTCCCTTCGTAATGGTTTAAGTTGTGTGGGTGCCAGAATATTTGCCATTGATAACCCTCACCTTAAAGAACATTTACATCCTTTTTGTACTGTATCAGCCAGTGCATCATCCGCTGCTAATAACCTAAAGTTCTTCTGAAAAATATTGCAGATCTTATGATATTGTGTACTATAGTCAGTAACAAAGAAGGTACCTCTATTTATTTCCTTAAGTAATTCAGACTTATTTAGTAATTTGTGCCTTTCAGTAGATGCTACCTCTTACCTTATATTTACAATCTCTTGTGGCTTATAGCCCCTATTTCTTAAGCTATCGGATAACCGATCTGCATGTTCCTCATACTGACCAATGCTACTACAATTTCATTTCAGTCTCACAAACTGGCCTTTAGCAACTGACCTAAACACCTGTTTTGGATGACTGCTCCTTGGGTGGAGAAGGGTATTGCCCATGATTGGTTTTCTAAAGACTTCGGTCTCAATTCCAACATTAGGTATACCCTTCAGGGTTAAATCCCAAAAATAAATTTTTGACTTATTGAGCTCAAATGTGAACTCTAACCCAATATCATTGATATTCAGCCAATCCACAAATTTCTTAGCATTTTTCCCAGTACCTCTCCACACCAGGAGCAGATCATCAATATACCGTCTATAAAACTGTATATTCTGCCTGAAGAGGTTCCCATCCCCATAGATGTGGGACAGCTCCCACCACCCCATAAATAGGTTGGTGAAAGAGGGCACATATTTTGCGCCCATAGCTGTCCCGCACCTCTGGAGATAGAAAACCCCCTCAAATGCAAAATAATTATGTTTCAGTAGGAACTTGGCTATCCTCAATACATACTCCACAAATTCATCTGTGTAGTCTGTATTTCTTATTAGAAAGAATTCCAGGGCCTCCAATCCCTTATCATGGAGTATCGAGGTATAGAGGGCCCTGACATCTATCGTGAGCCACATATCCCTCTGATCCCAATTTAAATCACACATTGATTTAAGTACATGTGTAGTGTATTGTAGGAAGCTTGTGAGGCCTCTAAACAATGGTTGCAATATACTATCCAACCAATGTGACAATCTTTCCAGGACTGACCCTATACCAGAGGACAGTAGATGGTCTATGAGTAAGGCATGAGCTGAAACGCGTAAGACCACTGTTGCACCGTCTTCTGTTTGGATTACTTTTTAAATGAATACAATAAAGGCTTCATTTTAAATTTCTACTGTCCCCTGCCACGCTTCTTTTATGATTTTATATATATGTCATATTAATTTAATTTGAACTTAGACTCTCTCCAAGTTACAAATAAAGTGGCCTGTTCAGCTCTTTTAAAACACTAATTTATCATACTGAAATAAGAAAAAATGTAAAGCAGGATCAACCAGGTAGCACCTAAATTAATATATCACTGCATTCCACAGATCATGTGATGCCCTTGGTAACCTGAATGGCCTCCTGCTCACTAGGGCTGCTGCTGATCTAAGAATTTAAACAGCTGTTCCTATTTTGGGGACATTCTTTTTTAGGGGAATATTTAGCTATATGGTAAATGTCCCATTACTTAGAGAGATGGGTGAGGATGTTGCATTTAGGTCTTCAAATAGCTGTTCCTATTTTGGGGAATCTTAAGCTGTTTGGCGGATGTCATACTAAAGGGCTTTAAAATCGTGTGGGTGTTTCATGGTGTTTAGTGGCTCTTTAAAAGACAATTTTTATTTTAAACTATAAAGTATCAACAACAAATTCCCCTAAAAATGATGTCCCCAAATAGACAAAGCCTTTTATGCTATTTACAACTAAATGCAGAAAGGCAGATAGATGATAGATAGATAGATAGATAGATAGATAGATAGATAGATAGATAGATAGATAGATAGATAGGTAGATAGATAGATAGATAGATAGATAGATAGATAGATAGATAGATAGATAGATAGATGATATATTGATAGGATGATAGATAGAAACATGTGTTACTGAAAGTTAAATATTTGCTTTCCATTTGAACTTCATTTTGGATATTTATTTATGTATAAACGTAGGAAAGAGAATACTCAGACAAATGAAGTCATTGTTTTTAAAACAATTAAATAATATTTAGAGCTTAAATACATTTAGCCAAGAACAATAAACCATTTTAAATTCAGTATAAATAAACAGTCTTTTTTTGTTTTATTTTCCACTTTTTCAATATTAAATTCATCCAAATATCTTGTAAAACACTAACTGTGTCTTACTTTGTAAGATATTTGAAGAATCCAAGATAAACAGGACAAAAAAAATATAAGGCAGTGTGAACAGTAAGGACATTACAACACATGGTCTAATATTTGCTTTGTCCATTAGTTAACTA
The DNA here is from genome assembly GCF_027579735.1 of Bombina bombina. Lineage (NCBI taxonomy): Eukaryota > Metazoa > Chordata > Amphibia > Anura > Bombinatoridae > Bombina > Bombina bombina. Next base: position 325,825,745 of record NC_069503.1, read on the forward strand.
GAATGATAATTTTGACTTTAAACTATATATACATTTTCAAACAAACAAAAATAGATATCACCCATTTAGATTACATATTTTGAAATAACTGTAGAATGCCATTGAATAGTTAGTTTTTTTATTAAAAGTAATAAAAGCTTTCTTAGTCAAGTGATAAGCTTATTAGTAAATACTATAAACTTACTTCAACCAATTTCCCATTTGAATTAGTGGCACTACAGTATCAACCTATAAGTGAAATTTAGCACATAGTATAGCTTAGGTTTTATTGATCTTTATGATTTTATCATAGTTGTAGTGTAGCATAGTGATGTCGCAAACCTAAAATTTTCGGTTCGCGAACGGCGGACTCGAACTTCCAGTATTGTTCGCTAACGCCATTGAATTCAATAGGCAGGCGAACTTTAAAACCTACAAGGACTCTTTCTGGCCACAATAGTGATGGAAAAGTTGTTTCAAGGGTACTAACACCTGGACTGTGGCATGCTGGAGGGGGATCCCTGGCAAAACCCCCATGGAAAATTACATAGTTTATGCAGAGTCTGCTTTTAAGCCATAATGGGTCTAAATCAACTAACATTCCCAAAGTGGCTGTCTCAAAACATCCCGGACAGAAGATAGATTGATAGGATAGATAGATATACATAGATTGATAGCTAGATAGAATCAATAGAAGAGAAATAGATAGATTTGTTAGATATATAATTACCCTAATAAATTCTAATAATCAAACATGCGTTCTTGGACCCAACTAGCTTGTGTTAATTAGTACTTTTCTTAGCACTTTAATCCCTGTCCCCCCCCCCTATCGGGGGTGTTCTATATGGCCTGCCAGATTACCCTGAAAAATTATAATAATAAGACATGTGGTCTGCTACCTATTTTAACTAGGTTGTGTTTTAAGTACTACCATTCTTAGCACTTTAATCTCTGTAACTCCCCCTATTTGGTGAGGTCTATACGGCCTGGATGATTACCCATACAAAATATAATAATAAGACATCTGCTCTTGGTCTGCGACCCATGGTAACTATGTTGTGTTAATTAGTAATGTCCTTCGCATTTTAATAGCTGTTACTCATACTCACCCTATTGTTGGAGGTCTATATGACCTGCATGATTACCCTTACAAAATATAACAACCAAACATATGCTCTGGGACCCATGGTAAGTAGGTTGTGTTAAGTAGTACTGTTCTTTGCAGTTTCATACCTGTTACAACACCAAATGGTGGCAGGTCTATCTGGCCTTCATGATTAGCTGCACCCAAACCCAAAAAAAAGGCTTGGAAGGCTGTAGAAAAATCAAGATTTTTTTAATTTTAATTAGTAACTATACTGTGACCAAAAATTAGGATTGGTGTAAATAGTTGGAAAAACGGTCTGGCACAAAAGGATGGCAGGCAGGAGGTAGATGCAATTCAAGGACACTAGGAGACTGATTACTGACAGTCTAAACAGTGATGATTGACAATTTTTGCAATACTGTTAACAGAAATATGATTGCTGACAACAATTGGCTAGGTGGGCCTGGCTCACAGCAGGCTGCAAGGCAGGAGGAAAGTGCTATTCAATGGCACCAGCAAACTGAGGATTCAAATCACAGCAACTATTACCAAAAATTTAAATTTTTAATTATTAGAATACTGTCACAACAAATATGATTGGTGTAAATATTTTTTAAGTAGGCCTGGCACACAGGCTTGGAAGGCTGTAGAAAAGTGCAATTCAAAGGCACGAGCAAACTGAGGATTAAGATCAACACTAAAAAATTTTTTTATTTAAATTAATAACTATACTGTCTGTGACAACAATTATGATTGGTGTAAATAGTTGGCTAGACGGCCTGGCACAAAAGGCTGGCAGTGGCAGGCAGGAGGTAAATGCAATTCAATGGCACTAGGAGACTGAATATTTGCAGTCCAAAAAATTATGATTTTTATTTTTTTATATACTGTTACAAGAATTATGATTGGTGCCACTAATTGGCTAGTTGGGCCTGGCAGACAGGCTGGCAGATATGAGTCGTGGATGGTAGGTAGGGCAGAAATTTAACACAGTATGCTGTGTAAGTGACAAAAACACAGGACTGATAGAAAATTAAGTTACATTACACTAGCAAAATATTTTAAAATTTTAGATTTTAATATTAAAATTATGTTAAGAAGTGCAATGCACATATGACTCTATGAGTGGTCGCACTGGCTGGCTGCTACGTAGGGCAGCAATTATAACAACAATATGCTGTGTAAGTCAGATAGACAGTTAGACACAGGCCTGATAGAAAATACAATTAGATTACACTAGCATAATGATTTAAAGACTTTTTTTTGGAAATTTTAAGAAAAAGGTTAAGCACATACATATGAGTCGTGGCTGATAGCCTTGGAAGGGCAGCTATTAAAAACAGTAGGCTCTGTAAATCGGATACACACACGCCTGATAGAAAATACTATTAGATTACACTAGAAAAATGATTGAAATTATTTTTTTTGGGGGGGGGAATTAAAAAAAGGTTAAACACATATGAGTCGTGGCTCATAGACTAGGGATGGCAGCAAGTAAACACAGTAGGCTCTCTATTGGCTAGATTTAGAATTTTGTCGGTAACGACCCGAAAAGCTAACGCCGGCTTTTTTCTGGCCGCACCATAAAAATAACTCTGGTATTGAGAGTCCACATAAAGGCTGCGTTAGGCTCCAAAAAAGGAGCGTAGAGCATATTTAACGCAGCTTCAACTCTCGATACCAGAGTTGCTTACGGACGCGGCCAGCCTCAAAAACGTGCTCGTGCACGATTCCCCCATAGGAAACAATGGTGCTGTTTGAGCTGAAAAAAAACCTAACACCTGCAAAAAAGCCGCGTTCAGCTCCTAACGCAGCCCCATTGTTTGCTATGCGGAAACACTTCCTACGTCTGCACCTAACACCCTAACATGTACCCCGAGTCTAAACACCCCTAACCTTACACTTATTAACCCCTAATCTGCCGCCCCCGCTATCGCTGACCCCTGCATATTATTATTAACCCCTAATCTGCCGCTCCGTAAACCGCCGCTACTTACATTATCCCTATGTACCCCTAATCTGCTGCCCTAACATCGCCGACCCCTATATTATATTTATTAACCCCTAATCTGCCCCCCACAACGTTGCCTCCACCTGCCTACACTTATTAACCCCTAATCTGCCGACCAGACCTGAGCGCTACTATAATAAAGTTATTAACCCCTAATCCGCCTCACTAACCCTATAATTAATAGTATTAACCCCTAATCTGCCCTCCCTAACATCGCCGACACCTAACTTCAATTATTAACCCCTAATCTGCCGACTGGAGCTCACCGCTATTCTAATAAATGTATTAACCCCTAAAGCTAAGTCTAACCCTAACACTAACACCCCCCTAAATTAAATATAATTTTAATCTAACGAAATTAATGAACTTTTATTAAATAAATTATTCCTATTTAAAGCTAAATACTTACCTGTAAAATAAATCCTAATATAGCTACAATATAAATTATAATTATATAATAGCTATTTTAGGATTAATATTTATTTTACAGGTAACTTTGTATTTATTTTAACCAGGTACAATAGCTATTAAATAGTTAAGAACTATTTAATAGCTAAAATAGTTAAAATAATTACAAAATTACCTGTAATTAGCCAATCAGAATCAAGTTCAATCCGATTCAGCCAATCGGATTGAACTTGATTCTGATTGGCTGATGGAATCAGCCAATCAGAATATTCCTACCTTAATTCCGATTGGCTGATAGAATCCTATCAGCCAATCGGAATTCGAGGGACGCCATCTTGGATGACGTCATTTAAAGGAACCGTCATTCGTTGTTCAGTAGTCGGCCAGGATTGATGTTCCGCGTCGGAGGTCTTCAGGATCCTGCCGCTCCGCTCTGGATGGATGACCATAGAAGATCCCGCTTGGATGAAGAGTTCAATCGGATGGAAGACCTCTTCTGCCCCGCTTGGATGAAGACTTCAGCTGGATCATGGACCTCTTCAGCCCCCCGCTTGGGCTTGGATCAGGACATCGGAGGAGCTCTCCTGGATCGATCGGTGAACCTGGTATAGTGAAGATAAGGTAGGAAGATCTTCAGGGGCTTAGTGTTAGGTTTATTTAAGGGGGGTTTGGGTTAGATTAGGGGTATGTGGGTGGTGGGTTGTAATGTTGGGGGGGGGGGTATTGTATGTTTTTTTTTACAGGCAAAAGAGCTGAACTTCTTGGGGCATGCCCCGCAAAGGGCCCTGTTCAGGGCTGGTAAGGTAAAAGAGCTTTGAACTTTAGTAATTTAGAATAGGGTAGGGCATTTTTTTTATTTTGGGGGGCTTTGTTATTTTATTAGGGGGCTTAGAGTAGGTGTAATTAGTTTAAAATTGTTGTAATATTTTGCTTATGTTTGTAAATATTTTTTTATTTTTTGTAACTTAGTTCTTTTTTATTTTTTGTACTTTAGATAGTTTATTTCATTGTAGTTATTTGTAGGTATTGTATTTAATTTATTTATTGATAGTGTAGTGTTAGGTTTAATTGTAGATAATTATAGGTATTTTATTTAATTAATTCATTGATAGTGTAGTGTTAGGTTTAATTGTAACTTAGGTAAGGATTTATTTTACAGGTAATTTTGTAATTATTTTAACTATTTTAGCTATTAAATAGTTCTTAACTATTTAATAGCTATTGTACCTGGTTAAAATAAATACAAAGTTACCTGTAAACTAAATATTAATCCTAAAATAGCTATAATATAATTATAATTTATATTGTAGCTATATTAGGATTTATTTTACAGGTAAGTATTTAGCTTTAAATAGGAATAATTTATTTAATAAGAGTTCATTAATTTCGTTAGATTAAAATTATATTTAACTTAGGGGGGGGTGTTAGTGTTAGGGTTAGACTTAGCTTTAGGGGTTAATACATTTATTAGAATAGCGGTGAGCTCCAGTCGGCAGATTAGGGGTTAATAATTGAAGTTAGGTGTCGGCGATGTTAGGGAGGGCAGATTAGGGGTTAATACTATTTATTATAGGGTATTGAGGCGGATTAGAGGTTAATAACTTTATAATAATAGCGGTGCAGTCCGCTCGGCAGATTAGGGGTTAATAAGTGTAGGCAGGTGGAGGCGACGTTGAGGGGGGCAGATTAGGGGTTAATAAATATAATATAGGGGTCGGCGGTGTTAGGGGCAGCAGATTAGGGGTACATAAGTATAACGTAGGTGGCGGTCGGCAGATTAGGGGTTAAAAAAATTTAATTGAGTGGCGGCGATGTGGGGGGACCTCGGTTTAGGGGTACATAGGTAGTTTATGGGTGTTAGTGTACTTTAGAGTACAGTAGTTAAGAGCTTTATGAACCGGCGTTAGCCCAGAAAGCTCTTAACTACTGACTTTTTTCCTGCGGCTGGAGTTTTGTCGTTAGATGTCTAATGCTCACTTCAGACACAACTCTAAATACCGGAGTTAGAAAAATCCCATTGAAAAGATAGGATACGCAATTTACGTAAGGGGATCTGCGGTATGGAAAAGTCGCGGCTGAAAAGTGAGCGTTAGACCCTTTTTTTAATGACTCCAAATACCGGAGGTAGCCTAAAACCAGCGTTAGGAGCCTCTAACGCTGGTTTTCACGGCTACCGCCTTACTCTAAATCTAGGCCTATGTCAGCAAAACACACAGGCCGGATAGAAAATTATATTAGATTACACTAGCAAACAAATTTAATTTTTTTTTTTATATATTTAAATTAAGGTTAAGGAGAATAGATATGAGTGCTGGGTGGCTGCCTGGCACAGACCAATTAACCAAAAGACTGAAAAAAAAGAGGTATATTAATGCTGAGTGAGCCTGACAGACACAGGCATGATAGTAAATGTAATTAGATTACACTAGCAAAATATATATTTTTTTAATTTAAAATAATGTTATAAACGGATATTAACACTGGTGGCTGCTGGCTGGCACAGAGCAATGAACCAGAGTATATGCTGTGTGACATTGGCCTGATAGAAAATGAAAAAAAATTACACTAGAAAAATAATTATATTTTTGGGTTAGTTAAATTTAAACTAATGTTGTTAGGGAGATATCAGTGGTGGCAGTAGTCACAGCATATGCTGTGAGCCTTAAACACACAGCTGAAAGCCAGGCAAATGCTAATAAAAAAAAAATGAAAAAAAAAAAAAAAAGACACGAAATATAGCCCTAAAAAGGGCTTTTTGGGGTGCTGTGCTTGCAGCAGAGATGAGTGGAGTCCTTCTGGACTGTAAATACACTAGCCTAGCTATGTTTTTCCAATTAATGTCAGGAGCAAAAACACAACACCTCCTTTCATTAAAAAAGCAAGGTCGTTATGAGTCTAAAATGGCGGATTCCGAGTAGCTGGGAGTGTCTGTGAGGGAGTGTCTGATGTTGATTGGCTCTAATGTGTCAGACAAAGCTCATAACTAAAATGTTACAAAGTACACTAACACCCATAAACTACCTATTAACCCCTAAACTGCCACCCTCCTGCATTGCAAATACTATATTACACCTATTAACCCCTAATCTGCCGCCCACCCACATCACCGACACTATAATAAACCTATTAACCCCTAAACTGCTGGCCCTCCACATTGCAAGTAATAAACTAAACTTATTAACCCCTAAACTGCCATTCCCCCACATTGTAACTAATAGGGGGGTGTTAGGTTTAAGGGTTAATAGTTTAATTTAGTGTTTTGCGATGTGGGGGGCTGGTGGTTTAGGGATTAATAGGTTTAGTTTATTAGTTGTGATGTGGGCGGCTGTCTGTTTAGGGGTTAATACTTTATTATAGGGTTGGCGATGTGGGGGGCCAGCGGTTTAGGGGTTAATAGGTTTATTATAATAATAGTGATGTGGGTGGGTAGCAGATTAGGGGTTAATAGGTTTATTTATTAGTTGCAATGTGGGGGGCCAGCGGTTTAGGGGTTAATAGGTTTATTTAGTGTCGGTGATGTCGGGGAGCGGCAGATTAGGGGGAATATCTATCAAGCCGTCAACTACAAATACGCTGGAAATCCACAGTGTAATTGTGGCAAGCATACGATCCACCGGTCTCAATCTGACACAGATCGATGCTTACGTCATTACAGATGTTCCAAATACACCTTTGGCACTATTTGATACTTTTTAAAAGTTATCAAATAGTTAAGCGGTACGCTCGCGGCTATTCCGGCCCAGCGTACCTGGTTTTCAATCCGCCACCCAGGAGGCTGCGAATGCCATAGGAATCAATTGGAATCTGAAAGCAGCGAAAGTTCATGTTCGATGCTGCCAGATATCCCATTGATTTCTATGGTAGAAAACCAGTAACGTTTACACCTAACACCCTAACATAAGCCCTGAGTCTAAACACAACTAATCTGCCGCCCCGACATCGCCGCCACCTACATAATGTTATTAACCCCTGTCCCGCCACTCCCAGACCCCACCGCAACTAAATAAATGTATTAACCCCTATTCCACCGCTTCAGGACCCCACCGCAACTAAATAAAGGTATTAACCTCTAAACCCCTGGCCTCCCACATCACTACCACTAACTAAACCTATTAACCCCTAAACCGCCAGCCCCCCACATCGCCATAAACTAAATTACGCTATTAACCCCTAAACCTAACAACCCGCTAATTTTATATTAAAATTACAACATCCCTATCTTATAATAAATTAAAACTTACCTGTAGAATTAAATTTAACTATATTAAACTATTAATTAAACTACCCTAACTATTATACTAAAATTACATTAAACTACCAATTAAATTGATACTGAACCCAATTTTTTTTTCTTTCATGATTCAGATAGAGCATGCAATTTTACTCCTATTATCAATTTTTCTTCGTACTCTTGCTATATTCATTTGAAAAAGCAGGCATCTAAGCTAAGGAGCCAGCACATTTTTGGTTCAGGAATGGACAGCACTTGTTTATTGGTGCTGTCCAATCAGCAAGGACAACCCAGGTTGTTCACCAAAAATGGATGAATTGGATGAGAGCTGCTCAAATCCTATTGGCTGGTTGGAACAGCCAATAGGATTTTAGCGGCTCTAATCCTATTGGCTGATTGGAACCTTTCAGCCAATAGGAATGCAAGGGACGCCATATTGGATGACATCACTTGCATTCAAGATCCAGTTTACTGCGGAGACCGTATTGAAGAGGAGCTCCTCGTCGGATGTCTTCAGGATGGATCCGCTACGCGCCGGATGTCTTCAGGATGGACCCGCTCTGCGCCGGATGGATGAAGATAGAAGAGGCCGCATGGATGAAGACTTCGCCGGCTGGATGAAGATGGAAGAGGCCACCCGGATGAAGACTTTGTGCTGCCTGGATGAAGACTTCTTGCCGGCTGGATGGATCCTTCAAGTGGAACTTCAAAAACTGTAAGTGGACCATCGGGGTTAGTTTTAGGTTTATTTAAGGTTTTTTTGGGTGGGTTTTATTTTTAGAGTAGGGTCTTAGCAGGTAAAATAGCTAAATGCCCTTTTAAGGGCAATGCCCATACAAATGCCATTTTCAGGGCAATGGGGAGCTTAGGTTTTTTTAGATAGGGTTTTTATTTGGGGGGTTGGTTGGTTGGGTGATGGTTTTTACTGTTGGGGGTGTTTGTATTTTTTTTTTACAGGTAAAAGAGCTGATTTATTTGGGGCAATGCCCCGCAAAAAGATCCTTTTAAGGGCCATTGGTAGTTTATTGTAGGCTAGGGTTTTTTTTATTTTGGGGGGCTTTTTTATTTTGATAGGGACTATTAGATTAGGTGTAATTCATTCTAATTGTTGATACTGTGGTTTGTTTGTTTTTGTAACAGTGAGTTTTTTTGTACTTTAGTAATTTTTAATAGTATATTTAAATAATTTGAGTAGGGTTAGTTTTTTTTTAATACTTAATATAATTAATTTAATTGGTAGTTTAATGTAATTTTAGTATAATAGGGTAGGTTAATTAATAGTTTAATAAAGTTTATTTTAATTCTACAGGTAAGTTTTAATTTATTATAAGATAGGGATGTTGTAATTTTAATGTAAAGTTAGCAGGTTGTTAGGTTTAGGGGTTGATAGCTTAATTTAGTTTATGGCGATGTGGGGGACTGGTGGTTTAGGGGTTAATAGGTTTAGTTAGTGGTAGTGATGTGGGCGGCAAGGGGTTTAGGGGTTAATACATTTATTTAGTTGTGGTGGGGTCCGGGAGCGGCAGAATAGGGGTTAATACTTTTATTTAGTTGCGGCGGGGTCCGGGAGCAGTGGAATAGGGGTTAATATTTTTATTTAGTTGCGGCGGCGTTTAGTGACAGAGTATAATAAAGTTGGTAAAAAGCCGAATAGCAGCGAGATCGATGACTGCTAGTTAACAACAGTCCCATGCTCATTGCCCGTACCTGATACACAATGTTTTTTATAAATATGGAGAGCTTATTCAGGTCAGCGGCCGCGATGTTAGACGATGTTAGGTGAGCGTATTGGTGCCGTTGAATGCAACAAAGTTGACAGCTTGATAGATATCCCCCTAGGGATTAATAACTTTATTTAGCATCAGTGATGTCAGGGAGCGGCGGATTAGGGGTATTTAGACTAGGAGTTTATGCTAGGGTGTTAGGTTTTAATATAATTTTCTTTTCCCATAGACATCAATAGGGGTTGCGTTAGGGCGATTGCCTTTTCGCGATCGCAGGTGTTTTTTCCTGACACTTTCTCCCCATTGAAGTCTATGGGGGAAAGCGTGCACTAGCACGGAAACTCAGCCCTTGGCATTTGTGTGGTATGGAGCTTAATGTACCATACCGCACAGCACAAGGAGGTTTTTCAGTAACTTGTAATGGTAGCGCAATGGAAAGTGTGATAACGCTATCTTTTATGCATTCTTTATGCACCCGGTATATCGCAAAATTCGTAATCTTGCTGTATGAAAGTGAGATACTACAAGTCCCAGAGTGCCAAGCGGTGCATCAGGTGAGTGGCAGGAACCAATCCACAAACGTCATGAAAAACATAAAAAATCCTGAGCACTCGAGGGTAAAAGTATAAAAATATAGCTTTATTTCACATATTTAAAAAATCCTTAAACAAGCAGGAAAGCAATGAAGTACACCTTACGCGTTTTGCGATTGTGTAGTGCTTAATCATATGTATGATTCATGTGAAATAAAGCTATATTTTTTATACTCTTACCCTCAAGTGCTCAGGATTTTTGCTGTTTTTCACTCCCTAATTTTATAGTTTACATCACTGATGAGATAAATACACTTTTTAGGGTTTTGTTTGAGGGTGTCAGTAATAGATGATTTGAGGTTTAATAACCCAAATGTTATTATTATTATTATACTTTATTTATTAAGCGCATATTCCGCAGCGCTCTCCATGGATACAATTCATTTAAATAAAACAATACAAGACTTGTAAGATACAGGACAAAATTTACAAACACATACAGGAGGGATTGAGGCCCCTATTCCCGTGGGAACTTACAATCTAGAAGGGTAGGAGGTTGAGAAACAGGAGGTGAGGACTGCAATATTGAGAAGGATGTGAATACAGAGTTATATGAGGGAAATGTTAGGTAAGTGAAATTAATTTATTATTGAGTTGGGTGGTAGGCTTCCCTGAACAGAAAAGTCTTCAGGGAGCATTTAAAGGAAGAAAGATTAGGGCAAAGCCTGACAGCATGAGGGAGAGTGTTCCAGAGGGTAGGTGCAAATGTTATAAAATAATGAACATATATTTATTTTGTTGCTTCCAATGGTATAAAACCTAAGTCCTAGAGAAAGTAGAGGATAATGACAAGTGTGGAGAAAAAAATGAAAACTAATAAATTAAATTAAAATATGAAAACATTAAAAGGATGGGAATGAGCAATAGTGTGAGAAAAGGAATGAAATCCAAATGGAACATAGACATACCTATAATACTATGGGGCATATGTATCAAGCTCCGAATGGAGCTTGATGCCCCGTGTTTCTGGCGAGCCTGCAGGCTCGCCAGAAACAGCAGTTATGAAGCAGCAGTCACAAAGACCGCTGCTCCATAGCCTGTCCACCTGCTCTGAGCAGGCGGACACACATCGATGGAAATCAACCTGATCGAGTACGATCAGATTGATTGACACCCCCTGCTGGCAGCCTATTGGCCGTGAGGCTGCAGGGGGCGGCGTTGCACCAGCAGCTCTTGTGAGCTGCTGGTGCAATGCTGAATACGGCGAGCGTATTGCTCACCGTATTCAGCGAGGTCTGGCGGACCTGATCCGCAGTGTCGGATCAGGTCTGCCAGACCTTGATAAATAGGGGCCAAGGTCTCAATATCAAGTAGTTTGATAGATTACTACAGCTAACCATGTTTATACAAAATATTAAAGTGTTTCAATTGAAGATAGTTTTATTTTACTTAAAGATTTTTTAAAAATGTAAACCAATGTCCTCTTACAATGAGGGAATTTGGGTCTCAGTGTTTTCAAAAAATATTGAACATCACAATATTTCAGTGTTCTTTCTGTAAATCATCAACCCCTTAATGACAACTGACGTACCAGGTACGTCAAGCAAAAACTAACTGTTAATGACAATAGACGTACCTGGTACGTCAGTTGTCTTACAGAGTGCTGGAAGCGATCGCAATCGCTTCCAGCAGCTCTCAGGGTATTGCAGTGATGCCTCGATATGGAGGCATCCTGCAATACCTTTTAAAAAGCCTCCGATGCAGAGAGAGCCACTCTGTGGCCCTCTCTGCACCGGTAACAATGGTGCTGTTTTCCGGGGGGAGTGTAGAAAGAAGGCGGCAGCGTGCGTGCGCGTGTGCACGTGGGGGGGGGGGGGCGCGTGTGCACGTGGTGGTGCGTGTGCACGTGGGGCGCGCGCGTGCACGTGGGTCGCGCGCATGTGCATGTGGGTCGCGCGAGAGTGCACGTGGGGGGCGCGCGTGTGCACTTGGGGGCGCGCATGTGCACGTGGGGGCGCGCACACATTAGCCACTGACACCAATGGAAAAAAATAAAAAGTTCTAAATAAAAAGTTAAAAACATTAAAAAAAAATATATATATATATATAAAAGGATCTGGGGTGTTGGGGGTATTGAGGGGGGGCTGCTACACTACAGAAAAGTTTGAAAATACTGTTTTTGGGGGCAAAATGCCAGTACCCAAGATGGCGGCAATTAAGTAGCAGGGAGAGTTATAGAGCTGTTTGGTGGGGGATCAGGGAGGTTGGGGGCTAAGGCAGGGCTCCATTACAGCTGAATACATTTTTTTTAAAAATAAAATAAAAAAAAATCCTTTTATTTAGTACTGTCAGACTTTCTGCCAGTACTTAAGATGGCGGGGACAATTGTGGGGTGGGGGAGTGAAGAGAGCTGTTTGGGAGGGATCAGGGGGTGGGATGTGTCAGGTGGGAGGCTGATCTCTACACTAAAGCTAAAATTAACCCTGCCAGCGCCCTACAAGCTACCTAATTAACTCCTTCACTGCTGGGCATAATTCACGTGTTGTGCACAGCAGCATTTAGCGGCCTTCTAATTAACAAAAAGCAATGCCAAAGCCATATATGTCTGCTATTTCTGAACAAAGGGGATCCCAGAGAAGCTTTTACAACCATTTGTGCCATAATTGCACAAACTGTTTGTAAATAATTTCAGTGAGAAACCTAAAATTGTGAAAAATTTAAAGGTTTTTTTTATTTGCTCGCATTTGGCGGTGAAATGATGGCATGAAATATACCAAAATTGGCCTAGATCAATACTTGGAGTTGTCTACTACACTAAACTAAAGCTAAAATTAACCCTACAAGCTCCCTACATGCTCCCTAATTAACCCCTTCACTGCTGGGCATAAAACACGTGTGGTGCACAGCGGCATTTAGCGGCCTTCTAATTACCAAAAAGCAACCCCAAAGCCATATAAGTCTGCTATTTCTGAACAAAGGCGATCCCAGAGAAGCATTTACAACCATTTGTGCCATAATTGCAGAAGCTGTTTGTAAATAATTTCAGTGGGAAACCTAAAGTTTGTGACAAAATGTGTGAAAAAGCATTTGGCGGTGAAACGGTGGCATGAAATATACCAAAATGGGCCTAGAGCAATACTTTGGGATGTCTTCTAAAAAAAATATATACATGTCAATGGATATTCAGGTATTCCTGACAGATATCAGTGTTCCAATGTAACTAGCGCTAATTTTGAAAAAAAGTGGTTTAGAAATAGCAAAGTGCTACTTGTATTTATGGCCCTATAACTTACAAAAAAAGCAAAGATCATGTAAACATTGGGTATTTCTAAACTCAGGACAAAATTTAGAAACTATTTAGCATGGGTGTTTTTTGGTGGTTGTAGATGTGTAACAGATTTTGGGGGTCAAAGTTAGAAAAAGTGTGTTTTTTCCATTTTTTCCTCATATTTTATAATTTTTTTTATAGTAAATTATAAGATATAATGAAAATAATGGTATATTTAGAAAGTCCATTTAATGACGAGAAAAACGGTATATAATATGTGTGGGTACAGTAAATGAGTAAGAGGAAAATTACAGCTGAACACAAACACCACAGAAATGTAAAAATAGCCATTGTCATTAAGGGTAAGAAAATTGAAAAATGTTCCGGTCATTAAGGGGTTAATATAAGAAAACTGGTACAGAGCCGGAATACTTTTACAAGGTAATTTATTTTCATCTTGCCCATCAATACAAGCTGACTGCAAACATAAATTAAATTACTCTGAAATTATACTAGGATACAATATGCAATTAAAACTCTCTTGCCAGTTGTAATGCTCAGGTCAGTCAACTCAGGTATACTAACTTATTGGAGTTTGTAACAGAAACTTTAACAGAATCTTTCTGTAGAAAAATGGTTTGATGTTCGCTAGGTAAACCAAAAGAGATGTCTAGTGGTTTCCCTAGTGGTTTTATATATGCCAGGTGAATACAGGGATGTAGATATTATATGATACTGACTCTGTATTCACAGTGGCATCTATCACAGAGATATAGAATTTAGCTCGGTATTACATACAGCTTTAGGTTTAGCGTAACAGTTCAATTTAGGCAGTTATGGGGTTATGTTAAATATGATTCACAGAGACCTTCTTAGCAAATAGTACTGAGTAGTACTTACGGTGAGAGTTCTGGAGTTCAAGGAGGCCAAAACCCGGAGCGGTCTGTTAGCAAGCGGCAGCGTTCCTGTCAGGCAGGGAGAGAAGCACCGGGCGGTGTCTGATGACGTAGGAGGTGCTGTGTGCTGCGGAAAGGCTCTTGTCCCACACTGTGCGGTTTGAGGTTCCAGGCTGTGCTGACAGGCTGCAAGACGGACACTGTTACACAGGCTGAGGATAAGGATATCAGGACCAAGGTATGAAAACCTTAGCAACACAGGAGAGCTGAATCTTGAGAGGAAGTTCAGTTAGTAACAATTCTCAATAAACCAGCATTGAGGTTAGGGAGGAAGTGCTTTAAATAGGCAGGCCTTAAAGGGACAGTATATAGCGAGAGGAAGCGTAACCCTTACAGAGCCCCCCCCCAAAGGAACCACAGCGAGGGTCATGGTCTAGGACGGTCTGGATTGCGTCGGTGAAACAGGGAGACCAGACGAGGGGCCGAGACATTGGAAGCCGGCTCCCAGGAATCATCCTCATGACCAAAACCCTTCCAGTGGATCAGGTAGAACAAAACTCCTGCACGGATACGAGAATCCAGAACACTGTGTACCTCATACGACTGATCCGAAGACTCAGGGAGCACAGGATCGGAAGATGAAGATGAGGGAGGGGGGTCATGACAAGGCTTTATCAGAGAGACGTGGAACGTCGGATGAATCTTGAAAGTGGACGGAAGTTGCAAGGTGACAGTAGAGGGACTGTTCACCTTGAGGATGGGATAGGGACCCAAAAACAGCTTACCCAGTTTCCTACAAGGATAAGATAGCTTTAGGTTCTTTGTAGAAAGCCACACAAACTGACCAATGGCGTATTGAGGGCTGGCTCGGTGGCGCAAATTGTAGAACTGCCTCTGCGAAGCCTGAGCATGAAGTATGTTACCATGGATGTGGGTGAAGACTTTTGAAATGTCATTTACCAAGTCATTAACCTGTGGACAAGGGGTATCCACTCTTGGAAGCAGGGTAAAACGTGGATGTAATCCGTAGTTGATAAAGAAAGGGGAAAACCCAGTAGAGGTGTTTTTATTGTTGTTATAAGCAAACTCCGCAAGAGGCAAAAAGGATGCCCAAGCATCCTGCTGATGGGAACAGAAGCATCGCAGATATTGCTCCAGCCACTGGTTAACCCTCTCCGTTTGCCCGTTTGTCTGGGGATGGTAGGCTGTGGTAAGTTTCTGTTCCATGTGTAGAGCCTTGCATAAGAATCTCCAGAACTTCGAAGTGAACTGAGTTCCTCGATCACTGATTATAGTAGTAGGGATACCATGTAGTCGTACGATGTTTTGTATAAAGAGGTCGCATGTAATCCTGGAAGTGGGTAAAGAGTTTATAGGAACAAAATGTGCCATCTTGGAGAACAAGTCTGTGACAACCATTATTGTGGTGTAATTACTAGAAATAGGGAGATCCACTATGAAATCCAAAGAGACTGTCTCCCAAGGAATTTGAGGAGCAGGTAAGGGTTGTAGTAACCCAATGGGTAGTTGTCTTGCTGGTTTGGAGGTGGCACAAATAGAACATTTAGATAAGAAGTTTTTAAGATCAAGACGTAGAGATGGCCACCAATATGAACGAAGGAGTAGGTCAGTAGTTTTATCCCTACCCATATGTCCTGCTAGTGGTGAGTCGTGAACCATCCGTAGGAGAGTAGGTCTTAACTCTGAAGGAATATACAATTTACCATCTTTACGGAAAATACCATTGGAATCTTGGGTTAATTCCTGAAAGGGTACAGAAGTATCAGTGGCCATAGCATCCCTGAGTAGAGGTTCGAGATTAGTAAGAAGCCCAATGATACAATCTTTAGGTACTACCGTAGTTGGTTCAATATCAAGAACAGGTTTTAGGGCTTGCCTGGAAAGGGCATCGGCCTTACCGTTTCTAGAACCCGGTCGGTAGGTGATGATATAATGGAAACGGGAAAAGTAGAGGCTCCATCTCATTTGTCTAGACGAGAGAGTTCTGTTAGATTGGAGATATTGTAAATGTTTGTGGTCAGTATATATGACCGTAGGTTGAAGTGCGCCTTCCAATAAATGCCTCCAGTGGTCAAAAGAACACTTAATAGCCAAAAGCTCCTTTTCACCGACAGGGTAGTTTAATTCAGCCGGTTGCAAGAGCCTAGAAAAGAAGGCTACTGGATGGAGAGGATCCTTAAATGATTTCCGTTGGGAAAGAATAGCGCCGATGGCGAAATCGGATGCATCCACCTCAAGTATGAATTGTTTATCCGTATCTGGATATTGTAAAATAGGAGCTGAAGTGAATTTCGATTTTAGTGTGTCAAAGACTGATTGGGTCTGACTATTCCATCGGAAGTAGAGATCCAGCTTGGTAAGATCTGTCAGAGGTTTTGTGAGGGCAGCGAATCCTGGGATAAACTTTCTGTAAAAGTTAGAGAACCCAAGGAAACGTTGTACATCTTTTTTTGATTGAGGGGTAGGCCACTCCAGAATTGCTTGTACTTTATCACTTTGCATCTTAATTCCCGAAGGAGAGATCTCATAACCCAAGAATGAAATCTTACTAGATTCAAATATGCATTTTTCAAGTTTAGCGTAAAGATTATTTTTTCGTAATCTAGTGAGTACTTCTCTTACGTGTCCTCTATGTTGGTCTAGGTCTTGTGAAAAGATCAAAATATCGTCCAAATAGACCACTAAATATACGTCCAAAATGTCCCTGAAAAGGTCATTGATGAGACATTGAAATGTTGCTGGAGCATTGCATAACCCGAATGGCATCACCGTATATTCGAATAGACCGTATCTAGTCCGAAAAGCGGTGAGCCATTCGTCTCCAGCTCTCATTCGTATCAGATTATAGGCACCCCGGAGATCCAATTTGGTGAAAACCGAGGCACCTCTTAATCTTTCGATTAACTCAGGAATGAGTGGGAGGGGGTACCTGTTCTTACGTGTGCGCCTATTTAACTCCCTATAGTCGATGATGGGTCTCAACGAACCATCTTTATTAGTAACGAAGAAAATCCCGGCTCCAGCAGGAGATGTACTGGGTCTGATAAACCCTTTCCTGAGATTCTCATCAATATAATTCTTTAAATGTTCTAACTCCGGTTTTGATAGGGGATATATATGACCATAAGGGATTGAGACCCCGGGGAGTAAATCAATTGGGCAATCATAGGCCCTGTGGGGTGGAAGGCTCTCAGCGTCTTTTTTATCAAAGACATCTAAGAATTCGGCATAATGCGTGGGTAAGGTACAAACTTCTGTTTGAGGGAGTTTAGTACTACTAACACTAAGACAGGAGAGTGTAGGGGTAGAAAAGGTAAGACAGAAGTCTTCCCAATTGAATGTTGGTTTATGTGTACGTAACCAATCAATTCCCAATATGACGTCAAACATGGGAGAAGATATAACATCAAATGTGCAGGTGTCAATAACAGAAGTGCTAGCAGTTACCTGGAGAGGTATGGTCTGTTTCATAACAGGACCAGAGGAGAGAAAAGAGCCATCAATAACCCTCACAGAGACTGGAGCTGTTTTACACTCAATAGGAATTTTATTTCGTTTCACAAAACCACAATGTATAAAATTCCTACACGATCCGGTATCCACAAGGGCTTCAGTGGTTGTCTTGTACTGTTGCCACTGTAAGAGAATTGGGATGGTTATATATGAATTTTTTGTTGTTTTCAACATATGAGTAGTTGTATGATTGAGTGACCTACCCTTCTTAGTTTTTGAGAGTACTGGGCAATCCTTAACTTCATGGGTTGGGCAGGCACAGTACATACAGAGACTGTGTAGTTTTCTTCTTGATTTCTCTTGGGGGGTTAGAGGCCCCTTCATAAACCCAATATCCATCGGTTGTGGGGTTTCTTTTACTTGATAAGATGGTGCTGGGAAGAAATTTTTTGAGCTACTGGCTCTTTCGATTCGCCGTTCTCTGAGACGTCTGTCGATGTTAATACAGAGTGTGAACAATTCTTCAAGAGAATCAGGGATTCCTATGCGAGACAGCTCATCCTTTATCTCTTCAGATAAGCCTAGGCGAAATTGCGTCTTAAGAGAAACCTCATTCCACTCTGAATCTCGAGCTGAGATTTTGAACTGTGTAATGTAGTTTTCCACTGGATTCTTTCTTTGTCTCAGAGATCTGAGAGTATTTTCTGCAGATACCTGCTTAAATGGATCATCATAAAGAGCTGACATTTGGTTGAAGAAGGTTGAGAGGGACCCCAAGATGGCGTTGTGATTCTCATAGTAGGTGTCTGCCCAGGCCCTGGGCTCTCCCCTGAGGTAGGAGATCACTGTTAGCACCCTAGCCCTCTCTGTGGGATAAGTGCGTGGCTTCATTTCAAAGAGGAGTAAACAGGAATTCCTAAACTCCCTGAAGCGTGTACGGTCGCCAGAGAACTTCTCTGGGGGAGAGACCAGGGGTTCTGGGAGAGATTCAGTAGCAGGAGGTTTAGGGGCTAAAACCTCCCTTAGACAGGCTTTTAAAGCCTGATTCTCCACTTGTAGTTCGTGGAATGATCCGGATAAGGCATCCAGCCTATCTGATAAAACCTGAATTTTTTCATTTAATGGGTCTTGCTCCATTTCAACTGTATGTAAAGAAAGAGCTTGAAGGAGAAAAAAAGAATAAATAAAACTTTTTCAGGATTATTTGTGTAGGAATATTAAAGCACAATTCCTATTCCTTTTGGCTGGTTTATTATGTAATGCTCAGGTCAGTCAACTCAGGTATACTAACTTATTGGAGTTTGTAACAGAAACTTTAACAGAATCTTTCTGTAGAGAAATGGTTTGATGTTCGCTAGGTAAACCAAAAGAGATGTCTAGTGGTTTCCCTAGTGGTTTTATATATGCCAGGTGAATACAGGGATGTAGATATTATATGATACTGACTCTGTATTCACAGTGGCATCTATCACAGAGATATAGAATTTAGCTCGGTATTACATACAGCTTTAGGTTTAGCGTAACAGTTCAATTTAGGCAGTTATGGGGTTATGTTAAATATGATTCACAGAGACCTTCTTAGCAAATAGTACTGAGTAGTACTTACGGTGAGAGTTCTGGAGTTCAAGGAGGCCAAAACCCGGAGCGGTCTGTTAGCAAGCGGCAGCGTTCCTGTCAGGCAGGGAGAGAAGCACCGGGCGGTGTCTGATGACGTAGGAGGTGCTGTGTGCTGCGGAAAGGCTCTTGTCCCACACTGTGCGGTTTGAGGTTCCAGGCTGTGCTGACAGGCTGCAAGACGGACACTGTTACACAGGCTGAGGATAAGGATATCAGGACCAAGGTATGAAAACCTTAGCAACACAGGAGAGCTGAATCTTGAGAGGAAGTTCAGTTAGTAACAATTCTCAATAAACCAGCATTGAGGTTAGGGAGGAAGTGCTTTAAATAGGCAGGCCTTAAAGGGACAGTATATAGCGAGAGGAAGCGTAACCCTTACACCAGTAAACCTCACTTTGGTCCTGATATTCAAAGCACCGACAGACTGACAAGAAACTGCCTTTCTTGTCTCGTTGGCCTTGTAGTACATTGGTCTATCGACATATTCTAATAAAAAAGGAGTACCATCGAAGTGCCGGTGAGTGGTGATGTGTCCCCCATAGGATATAATGTGGATCCCTATGTCAGCAAAACATCACCAATATAGACACTTGGCGGCACTTTCTGCGGGCGGGGAGGGGGCTTATTTCAAGTGTTCCTACACAGTGCAGACAGTGTGCTCACTGAAATCAAACACAGTTCCTGTGTTGGAAAACTTCAAATAATGAATGTGTGACCTTACTCTAACAACACCTACACTACCTGCCTCACAATGTAAAGTTTCGCCATTGAAAAGGTGGTGAGACAAATATGACATAGTGAGATCTGCTAGATACAACAATGTGATTTTACAAACAACAGAAGAAATGCTGGTACCTGAATATCCAGTGACTCCCATATTTCACTATTTTCCAAAAGTGCACAAGGACATGCATAATCCCCCAGGGCATCCTATAATAGCGGGCGTTAGCTCCCTCAATGAACCATTCTCTGATTTGGTTGATAGCTTTCTCCAACCTTTAGTTAGAGAATTGCCCAGCTTTATACAAGATACCATGTCTCTACTGCTATAATTGCAAAACGTAAAGTGGAAATCTTCCTATAAATTTCTGGTAGTAGACGTGGCCTCATTGTATACATCTACAGGTATATTTCATGATAAGGGACTTCAAGCAGTTGAATTTTTTCTTGAAAATCACAGTAACTATGACATTACGACCAAACAATTCATTATTACATCCATCGAATATCTACTTACCCACATCTTTTTCATGTTCGAAGAGAGTTTCTATCTCCAAAGATGTGGGACTGCTATGAGGGCCAAATTTGCCTCTTCGGGATAAGATCATCTTTTATGCCAGATTCATAGATGATCTGATTTGCATCATAGATAGTGATGAGCAAAATATCAACACTTTCTGTGAGTATTTAAATCAAAACAGTAGTGGCATTAAGTTAGTGGGAGAACAAAATTAAAATAAAATCTGTTTTTTGGATGTAATAATTGTAGGAAACAGTGAAACTGAGACCATTGAATCTGACTTGTATAGAAAACCGACAGCTGGCAACACAATCCTTGAATATAACTCATGCCATCCAAGATACACTATACAAGGTATCCCTAAAGGACAATACATTAGGGCCAAAAGAAACTGCACAAGTGCAGATAAGTACTCTATACAAGCAGATAGGATTACAGAACGCTCAAAGGGTAGGGGTTATGATGAAAAAACCCTAAACAAAGCTCAAAGAGAAGTGTTTATATTATCCAGAGATGAATTATTGAAATATAAAATAGACAGAGCCACAATAAGGATTGAAGTCAACAACCCAAGTTCATAACTCCTTACAGCCAGGAGTATAGTGGTATATGCAAAATCATTAAAGAATGCATCCCTATCCTATATACTGACCCTATACTGAAATAAATCATACAGGAAGGGTGTGCATTTGTATCTAAAAAAGGTAAAACAATTTATGTGTCCCTTTCTGATTTTTCAGGAAAAAAATCAAACACTTGCTGGTTAAAACAGAGAAAAGGTTTCTTTAAGTGTAAGAGAAACATATGTAAAACATGTGATTATATAACAGAGGGTAACAGCTCTACATCAGCACATACCCAAAAACCTCATAAAATCTAATTTTATATAAATTGTGCTACGACACGTGATATATCTATTGACCTGTAGGGGGTGCTCTAAGCAATATGTAGGAAAAACAAAGAGACCCCTGAAGGATAGGTTTTTAGAGCACGTCAGGTCAATAGAAGATCCCAAATCTGATACCCTGATAGCAAGACACTATGTATGTATGTATTTATGTATGTATTGGGTACTTGTAAAGCATGGCTAATCACTTGTATAGGGAATTCCACAATTCTGATTCCAATCTATTAACTGTACAAGCGATATATCATGTCCCTATATGGAAAAGAGGGGGTGACAGAGAAGAAAAATTAAACCTCAGAGAGGTATTCTGGATTTTCACTCTGAATACCTCTATACTCCAAGGTCTAAATTTCAGAAGAGATATTGACTTATGTGTATAGACCTATGTAGGAACATTGGAGAGTAATATTGAATTTGACTTTAATATAGTTATATAAATATTAAATATGGTTCTGTCCTCGGTCCCCTTCTCTTCTCAATCTACACATCATCACTAGGTTCCCTAATTAAGTCCCACGGTTTCCAATATCATTTGTACGCCGATGACACCCAAATCTACTTCTCTGCACCAGAACTATCTCCTTCCTTGCTAACCCGTGTCACTAACTGTCTTTCTCACATCTCTTCCTGGATGTCCTCTCACTACCTCAAGCTAAATCTCTCCAAAACTGAGCTCCTCATTTTCCCCCCTTCTTCCAAAATCTCCACCCCCAATATCTCTATAACTGTCGACAACTCCATCATTACCCCTACCCCGCACGCCCGATGTCTCGGGATCACATTCGACTCAGATCTTTCCTTCACTCCTCACATTCAGTCATTAGCTAAAGCCTGCCGCTTCCACTTTAAAAACATCTCTAAAATTAGACACTTCCTTACACAAGACACAACTAAGATTTTAATCCACTCTCTAATTCTTTCCCGCCTTGATTACTGCAACTCTGTCCTCTCTGGTCTCCTCACCTACCGCCTAGCTCCTTTACAATCCATAATGAATGCCTCTGCCAGACTCATCTTCCTTACAAGTCGCTCTTCATCTGCTGCGCCTCTCTGCCAATCCCTTCACTGGCTTCCTCTTGCCTCTAGGATCAAACACAAAACTCTCACTCTGACATACAAAGCCCTCAACTGCACTGCTCCCCCCTGCATCTCCGACCTTGTCTCCAGATACTCTCCCTCCCGTCCCCTTCGCTCTGCTCATGACCTCCTACTCTCCTCCTCTCTTGTCACCTCATCACACTCCCGTTTACAGTACTTCTCCAGACTGGCTCCCATCTTATGGAACTCTCTGCCTCGCTCCACAAGACTCTCTTCTAGTTTTAAAAGCTTCAAGTGCTCCCTAAAGACTCTACTGTTCAGGGACGCATACAACCTACGCTAACCTTTCCTAATACCAGTTCCTCTCCTCCACTGCAATCCCCTGAACCCTCTTAGCATGTAAGCCTAATAGTCCAGCTGTTAGTAGATCACCTTCTTAAGAGCTGACTACAACAGTGCAACTATTGGCAGGGCCCTCTACCCTATAATTGTTTTGTTGTACTCCCCCTTTGTTTATAGCGCTGCGGAATCTGTTGGCGCTCTACAAATAACCAATAATAATAATAATAATAAATAATAATAACCTAAATTTGTCCTGATTGTATTTAATAGTTAATTAGCTTCCTATTGAACCTGCTTATAACTTTTGGATATTTTCTGTTTTTGAATAATATGTATTTAATTGAATAGCATAGTGTGGACAAAATGTAACAACGTGTCTTTAAGAAATGAGCCTATTTAATTGAAGGATGCTGGAACTCCTGTGAGCAGTGAACAAGTACTTATGAGTACAAAACATGTCTGCTGCATAGGAGTCCAGTTGTCCTCACTATGATAAGACAGTCATTGCGGTGTCAGAGCTGCTGATACACTTTGTGCTGCTGATACACTTTGTTTTTAAGTATTCAAATACATTTTTAACTTTTATTTATTTGAGGAGTGTTTGGATATTTTTGTTTGCCTTTACGCTTTTGGCGTTATGGACGAATAATAGCACTCCTCATTGTGACGTGTGACATCATCCCCACACTCCTGTGTGCCACGAGAAAACAGTGACAGGTAAGGCAGAGCGCATCGCTTCTCTCCATTTGTATAGCGGTGAGACAAACATGACTAGCACTCTACTCATAGCCTAGAGATTGAAATATATAGAATTTAAAGAGAACAATGGCACCACTCTTATAGAATCTGAGGCAACACTATAATATGGTATAAATAAGCGAGCTTATTAATAAGAAAAATGTGGAGGTACTAAGTATCAATATTGAAACATGTACAAGAACAATTCCAGCAAAGATACTGGACAGGATACTTATGAAAAGCACTCTTCCCTTATATATGGTCACTTAGTATGTATAGGATTTAAAATATATCAACTTTATTAGTTATAATTAAAAAAAGGTAACACAAATGAGAAACACATGCAGCAAGTTCAGTGCTACAAGTAATTGTCCTGGGTTAATTTGACTTTCCCGTGGACAATAGCCCGGTCATATAAGGGGCTAAGAGTGACCAAAATCCAAAATTAAAAAGAGGGTGTATGGGTACATACGTGGCAATCACCCACAAGGGATGAAGGTCAAATAAATGAGTCCAACCATGCACAACAGGTCTACTATAATAATTGGTAAGATATGATATATGGTCCCAATTAGGATTGAAGGAATAAACAGCTATATAATAATAGTAGTGTCGAATACACTTAATGCAGTGTAACCTTCAGCTCTAATATTCCAAACTGGAGACTAGATAATATATATTGTGTAGTCAATATCCTTGGATTACACTATTACTACTGGTTGTTGAATTATATATGTGGGTTACTATCAGTGTGATATAAACCATGGAGTAATTGCACTGATGGCACATTAAACACTAGGGGGCATATGTATCAAGCACCGAATGGAGCTTGATGCCCCGTGTTTCTGGCGAGCCTGCAGACTCGCCAGAAACAGCAGTTATGAAGCAGCGGTCACAAAGACCGCTGCTCCATAACCTGTCCGCCTGCTCTGAGCAGGCGGACAGACATCGCCGGAAATCAAGCCGATCGAGTACGATCGGGTTGATTGACACCCCCTGCTGGCGGCCTATTGGCCTCGAGTCTGCAGGGGGCGGCGTTGCACCAGCAGCTCTTGTGAGCTGCTGGTGCAATGCTGAATACGGTGAGCGTATTGCTCGCCGTATTCAGCAAGGTCTGTCGGACCTGATCCGCACTGTGTATCAATTAAAGGAATCAATGTGTATCAATTACCATGCTGCTAGCGAGTCATATAAATCACGTGTACAAGCACTGGTAATATCAATTTCTGATAGTTTAATAGGTTAGTATGCACCTCATTTCGGGATTGGTGGTAAGATCTAATATGTTGTTCTTCTTTATGAGGTATATTCACCTTGCCATATTATTTTTTATATAGACATAGATAAAAAATATTCTGTATATCACATTGATAATAAACAATATGGAATCCCCACTTCATGTGTTCAGAGTGATATATCCATTAGTGCTAAAAATACAAAGTATCTGAGGGGTATGCACTGAACTCATGGTTTGTGTAACAGCTGCTACGCATTTATTATAAATTCCTATGCATGCAGCCCCATTGCTAGTGTATATATTTGTTGAATAACACTAAAGTGAAACCTTTATAAGTTGCAGTATAATTGCTAGTGTATATATTTGTTGAATAACACTAAAGTGAGGCCTTTATGCGTGCAGTAAGATAAAAATCTATAACACTGTGCCTATACTTCGGCACATTGTCAGTTAGCTAGGTAATTAGATATTGCATATATATCTCAACATAGTGCTAAAAGTATGTGTCAACTGCAGTGTATCCGCTTTACAACAGCTGCCACATCTTTATTACAGATTCCTATACATACAGCTTCATTTCTGATATATTTTTTATTGTTTATTAGATGAACACCACTAAAGTGACACTTATATACACTACAGTAAGGTTTGTATCTGTAACGCTGTGCCTACAATTTAGCATGCTATCAATTAGCTAAGTTGTTAGATATTACATATACAGTATATCAATATAGTGCTAAAGGTACAGTGTTTCAACTGCGGTGTATACGCTTTTCTCTGGATTTGTGCAACAGCTGCTACGTATTTATTGCTGATTTTTATACATACAGCTCCATTATAAACAGCACTAGAATGAGACTTTATATACTGCAGTACAGCAGTATCTATAATGCTGTGCCAATAATTCAACACATAATTTGTTAGCTAAATTATTGGATATAGATCAATATTGTGCTAACGGTACAATGTATTAACTGGTATGTGCATTAGGAATAACACTAAAGTTGGACTCATATGTTCTGCAGTATAACAGATATTTGTAACGCTGTGCCTATAGTCCAGCACTCAAACAGTTAGCTATATTATAACATATACTGCAGGTAAGGCCATAGGTGGCTAGTATCTGTTTATACCCGAACCACTTTGCTACATAAATTGTAACTAGCCCATTCATATAGTCGTGAGAACCATTACTGAACTATTTGCAATTATTAAAAACCACAGGACACCCAACCGTCCTGTATTTCCTCCCTTAACATGTTTCACCTACTGGCTTTGTCAAAAGTGGAGATGCTGCCCAATTTCAGGCCTTTTATCTATTTCCTATGTACTACAACGCCCCCTATTGTGACGTCATAGTTGGCTAATACGATCAATATCTTGGTCATCCTATCGTTGTGATGGATGGTAAGTTGGCAGATTGTTATACAGTTATGTACTGAATAATTTCTTCTTATATTATCCGGTATGTTGTATGGGGTAAATCCATACATGGTTAAAATTTAGATTGTTGTACAATATATTTTTACACTGGATTTTCAACCCATACGTCAAATCTCTTACTTCTGGTGGAATATATGGATTACATTTGTCCTTAATGAATGAAACAGTGATTCTATTGTGTGAACTTGAATAAACACCTGAATACAATGGGGCCGATTTCTATTATATTATATTATCTACTCTGAAGGCATAATTTTATCCATATAGATCATAAGTATGTATATATGCATTAAGAGGGCAATACAATATGTGATGATGTTCAGTGTGGAAAAAATCATAAGGAATGGTATCATTCCTATTCGTGAGGAAGTGAAGTGAGGACAGGTAAATAGTAAATAAAATAAAAGTGTGAATAAATTGGTGAGGTCATTAATGTGATGTGATTCTATCACCCTGTGAAGTGATCTTGTATAATATAAGAATAACAAAGTGAATATTGGCTTAAAAATAACCTGTCTATGCTGTAATTGTTGTGAGTTTTGATATATCTACTATGATTATTATTGAAATGCCATTAATGCATCAGTGTGATTAATATTGTTCTCAAGAATTTTATTTTTATTTTTTATGTCAACACCATGAAACAATTTGAGTGTTTTCCCTATTGCAGAAAGGTAAAATAATTATTATATTAGTTTAAGCCATTGGGTTGTACTGTATTTAATAGGTAAATCCAACGTGTTTCTGCTTTCAATAGGGTTTGTTCTATATTACTGCTTCTGATGCCTAGGGAGATTTTTTGCAGCCGAAAACATCTGGGGGTCGATCCGATAAAAATCGTCGCCCGCAAAAGTCGGCGATGCCAATATTTGCGCGGGTTTGATATCCTATATACGGCGTAACCTAGAAGTTACGCGCGTATATTTCTGCCGTCGCCCGTAGTTTTTTGGGCCATAGGCAGGTATACCAAACCCGCGCAATTTGGTATCTAATATACAGCGTAAGGACTTACGTGGCGAAAATGGAGAAATCTTACTCCATTTTCACCTTGCCACAAAAAGCAGCCGTAAGAAGCCTTACGCTGACTATTGGAGCCCCGTAACTCCCTAAACTGGCTGCTAAAATAAACCTAACACCTAACGCATGTGCAATGTCTATCTCCCTGTCAACCGCGATCTGCTAAATAAAACCTAACACCTAACGCATGCGCAATGTCTATCTCCCTGTCAACCGCGATCCCCCGCCGCAATCCCTAATAAAGTATTTAACCCCTAAACCGCCGCCATCTACATAAACTAACCCCCTACTGTGAGCCCCTAAAACCGCCACCATC
Source organism: Bombina bombina (assembly GCF_027579735.1). Classification (NCBI taxonomy): domain Eukaryota; kingdom Metazoa; phylum Chordata; class Amphibia; order Anura; family Bombinatoridae; genus Bombina; species Bombina bombina. Next base: position 325,853,251 of record NC_069503.1, read on the forward strand.
TAACTGATCTATCCCCTAATGTGAACCCCTTACACCGCCGCCATCTATATTAAAATTATTAACCCCTAATTTAATCTACCTACCCCGCCGCCAGCTATATTATCTATATTAACCCTAAGTATATTATAGTTAATATAGTTATTACATTATATATATTAACTATATTAACCCTAATTATATTAGGGTTAATATAGTTAATATAGTTACTATAGTATTTATATTAACTATATTAACTCTATCTAACCCTAACACCCCTAACTAAATTCTTATTAAATAAATCTAATTCATATTATAAACTAAAACATTCCTATTTAAATCTAAATACTTACCTATAAAATAAACCCTAAGATAGCTACAATATAATTAATAATTACATTATAGCTATGTTAGGGTTTATATTTATTTTACAGGTAAATTGTTAATTATTATTATTATTATTTAAATCTAAATACTTACCTATAAAATAAACCCTAAGATAGCTACAATGTAATTAATAATTACATTATAGCTATGTTAGGGTTTATATTTATTTTACAGGTACATTGTTAATTATTTTAACTAGGTATAATAGCTATTAAATAGTTATTAACTATTTAATAGCTACCTAGTTAAAATAATTACCCAATTACCTGTAAAATAAATCCTAACCTAAGTTACAAATACACCTACACTATCAATAAATTAAAGAAACTACAAATATCTGTCTAAAAATACAATTAAATAAACTAAACTAAATTACAAAAAAAAAAGATTACAAGATTTTTAAGCTAATTACACCTATTCTAAGCCCCCTAATAAAATAATAAAGCCCCCCAAAATAAAAAAAATTCCCTACCCTATTCTAAATTAAAAAAAGTTCAAAGCTCTTTTACCTTACCAGCCCTTAAAAGGGCCTTTTGTGGGGGCATGCCCCAAAGAAAACTGCTCTTTTGCCTGCAAAAAAAAACACAATACCACCCCCCAACATTACAACCCACCACCCACATACCCCTAATCTAACCCAAACCCCCCTTAAATAAACCTAACACTACCCCCCTGAAGATCATCCTACCTTGAGTCGTCTTCAGCCAGCCGACTACCTTGTATTCACCCCGCCGGGTAGAACTCCTCCGATCCAGGCGATGTGTTCCAGCAAGCGGCAGTGAAGTCTTCTTCCATCCGGGCGATGTCTTGAAGCAAGCGGCAGAGAGTCTTCTTCCATCGGCGATGTCTTCAAGCAAATCAGCATCTTCAATCTTCTTTGTTCGCTCCTCCGCCGCGGAGCATCCATCCGGCATGACGACTTCCCGACGAATGAGGTTCCTTTAAATGACGTCATCCAAGATGGCGTCCGTCGAATTCCGATTGGCTGATAGGATTCTATCAGCCAATCGGAATTAAGGTAGAAAAATCTGATTGGCTGATTGAATCAGCCAATCAGATTCAAGTTCAATCCGATTGGCTGATTGGCCCTTTTAAGGGCTGGTAAGGTAAAAGAGCTTTGAACTTTTTTTTATTTAGAATAGGGTAGGGAATTTTTTTATTTTGGGCGGCTTTAATATTTTATTAGGGGGCTTAGAATAGGTGTAATTAGCTTAAAAATCTTTTTTTTATTTTTTGTAATTTAGTGTTTGTTTTTTTTGTAATTTAGTTTAGTTTATTTAATTGTATTTTTAGATAGATATTTGTAGTTTCTTTAATTTATTAATAGTGTAGGTGTATTTGTAACTTAGGTTAGGATTTATTTTACAGGTAATTGGGTAATTATTTTAACTAGGTAGCTATTAAATAGGTAATAACTATTTAATAGCTATTATACCTAGTTAAAATAATTAACAATGTACCTGTAAAATAAATATAAACCCTAACATAGCTATAATGTAATTATTAATTACATTGTAGCTATCTTAGGGTTTATTTTATAGGTAAGTATTTAGATTTAAATAGGAATATTTTAATTAATAATATTAATATTAGATTTATTTTAATAAGAGTTTAGTTAGGATGTTAGAGTTAGATAGAGTTATTATACTTAATATATATATAATATAATAACGATATTAACTATATTAACCCTAATATAATTAGGGTTAATATAGTTAATATATATAATATAATAACTATATTAACTATATTAACCCTAATATAATTAGGGTTAATATAGTTAATATAGCTGGCGGCGGTGTAGGGGGATTAGATTAGGGGTTAATACATTTATTATAGGTGGCCGCGGTGTAGGGGGATGTAGATTGTAGGCAAAAGAGCAGTTTACTTTGTGACAAAGCCCCGCCAAAAGCCCTTTTAAGGGCTGGCAAAAGAGCTGTTACTTTGGGGCAATGCCACGCAAAAAGCCCTTTTCAGGGCTATTTGTAGGGTTAGACTTAGGTTTAGTGGTAGGGATAGTTTAGTATTTTAGGGGTTAAATAATTTAATATAGATGGCGGCGGGGTAGGGGGATTAGATTAGGGGTTAATAATTTTAAAATAGATAGCGGCGGGGTAGGGGCTCACTTTAGGGGGTAGGTAAGGTAGATGGCGGCGGTGTTAGGGGCTCACTTTAGGGGGTTATAGATTAAATATAGCTGGCGGCGGTTTAGGGGTTAATAACTTTATTAGGTAGCGGCGGGCTCTGGGAGCGGCGGTTTAGGGGTTAATACATTGTTATTGTTAGGATAGTGAGGGGGGATAGCGGATAGAGGGTTAGACGTGTCGGGCTATGTTAGGGAGGCGTGTTAGACGTGTCGGGCTATGTTACGGAGGCATGTTAGACAGTGCGGGTGATTTAGACTTTAGTCAGGTTTTGTAGGCGCTGGCAGTTTGTAACGTGCCGCAAGTCACTGGCGACGCCAGAAATTTGTACTTGCGCAGATTTCTGGACATCGCTGGTTTGTCAGACTTACGGCACGTTAGCATCTGACGGCGACATATATGGGATAGCTCGAGTTGCGAGCTGAAACTGCGGGCAACGCGGGTTCCCTCGCTTGCGCCGCAAACTACGATCTATATCGGATCGCGCCCCTGAAATCTGTCTGACCTTCTGGATTTGTAAACATGTAGAAAATGGCTTGCCACACTTGTTAATTTTTTGCCATCTTCATGATCTTTTTTTGCTGATTTTATATTTTTCAAATGTTCTAATATTCTTACTTTTAATTTTCTAGAGGTCATCCCAACATAGTTAGTTCCCATTACATTTGCAGGTAATGCTATAGATGACTCCTTCTGTGTTACAGTCTATATAATCATGGATCAGATAAATTTTGCCAAATCTGCCCGTGACAGATTGGATTTTGTCCACATTTTGACACATAGAACAAGATCTGCATATAAAGTTACCTGCTGTAAGTTTGTTTTCTGTGCGCTATATGTCATTATTAACCTGGTTTTCTCATCTTGCATTTTTTTCTTAGAAGTTAGTAAACTGCTTCTGTCTGTGTGGAGTGCCCTCCTGTGGGCTATCTTTAGTGATCTCTTACTGTAGCCTCTGGACAGTAGTCGTTGTTCCAATTCTTTAGCTCTGACTTTGTACATGTCTATGTTGGTGCAGTTTCTTCTAACTCTTAGAGATTATCCTGCGGGGAGTGCCTTCACTGTATGGGGTGAATGAGCAGATGAGTGGTCAGGGCCGGCGCTCCCACTAGGCAAACTAAGCAGCCGCCTAGGGCACACTGCCACCTAGGGCGCAGCAGCTGCAGCCGACCCCGGCCCTGTGCAACACAGTCTTACAGTTACAGAATATTTTTTTTTGCTTTGAGATCAGCCGACCCTGTGTTGTGTACAGTACAGTCTTGCCGATTTTTTTTTTATTTAAGCTTCGATCGTGTGTGCCATTCCTGAGTCTCCTCCTCCTTGAATTGGCGTCTATCAATGATCTCATATTGCGCAGCCGGTCAGGCAGCGACGTCAGCACCCTCAACGTCACCGTCACGTGACCACCCCGCTTTGCCGCTCACTGGAGCAGTGCACCAGTCTTTTCACACGCGGAAGCAGCAGCCTGGAAGACAGAGTGTCACAGAACTTGAAGTAGAGGCAAGCCTAGACAGAGCCGATCAGTGTGGACGGTGGACCAGCAGACAGCGGTGAGACTCACTCAGCTCATAACCGAACCAGCACTGCTGGCGGTGCACAATCTTCTCCACTGCCTGGTATCTGGTATGGGCTGGCACTAGGCTCAGTTTCAGTAAGACATAGACCAGACCGGTGACGGCGTCTGCAGCACAAGACTGAGCAGCACAAGACTGAAACTTATTGGGGTTAGGGGAGGGGGCCCTGTGGCTGAGATGGAGGTTACAGGAGACTCTGGTGCTAATAATGGGGGTTACAGCAGCAGCCAGGGTGGCTTGCTGAGGCTGATGGTGTTACAAAGGGGACCCTGGGGCTAATGGGGGTTACAGGGTGTGGGTGCTGAGGCTGATTGTGTTACAAGGTGGACCCTTGGGCTTATGGGGGTTACAATGTGAGGGTGCTGAGGCTGATGGTGGTTATAGGGGGCCCCTGGGGCTGGGGGCCTGGGCTGATGGTGGTTACAGGGGGGGTCTGGACTGATGGTTACAGGGGGGCCCTGGGGCTGATGGTGGTTACAGGGGGGGCCCTGGGGCTTATGGTGGTTACAGGGGGGTCCTGGGGCTGATGGTGGTTACAGGGGGGGCCTGGGGCTGATGGTGGTTACAGGGGGGGCCCTGGGGCTGATGGTGGTTACACGGGGGGGCCTGGGGCTGATGGTGGTTACAGGGGGGACCCTGGGGCTGATAGAGGTTATAGGGGGGCCCTGGAGCTGATGGTGGTTACAGGGGGGGCCTGGGGCTGATGGGGGTTTACAGCCCCCCCTGTAACTACCATCAGCCTCCCCTGTAACTACCATCAATCCCAGGCCCCCCCTGTAACTACCATCAGTCCCAGGCCCCCCCTGTAACTACCATCAGTCCCAGGGCCCCCTGTAACTACCATCAGTCCCAGGGCCCCCCTGTAACTACCATCCGCCCCAGGCCCCCCCCCGTAACTACCATCAGCCACGGTGCCCCCCTGTAACAACCATCAGCCACGGTACACCCCCTGTAACTACTATCAGCCACGGCCCCCCTGTAACTACCACCAGCCATGTGCCCCCCCTGTAACTACCACCAGCCATAGCCATGGCACTTATTCCTGAAAATTAAAAGAAATTTAAAAGTGTCATGTTTTGTTGCTTTAATTGTTTCTTTTTTTCCACGTGGGGTGGGGTCGGGGGCGCAAGTAACTGGTCTTGCCTAGGGCACAAAATAGTCTAGCACCGGCCCTGTGAGTGGTGCAGAATCGTGTTTGTGGCAGTATCTTTCCTAAACAAATCTGTATGTATCTCCCCATTGGGTTGCTTTTTAATTTTCAAATCCAGGAAGGTTACTTCATTGTTATCAATTTGCCAAGTGAGTTTGATGTTTAGGTCCAGTCTCTTTGCTGGAATTGTTCTTATACATTGAAATATATATCATTGCTGGCGATGTATCCCAATCAAAGTACAGGTTACTACCCCTGGAACACCGGGCTATTCCCATAGAACACCTACACCTATGTCATACTCTAGGTTTACTCCACCTGGTATGCCCAGCTAACTCCCAAATACCACCCACACCTACATCATATCTTAGATACACTCCCCTGAAATGCCCAACTAACTGCCTAATACCGCCTACACCTACGTAATGTCTTACCTATACTCCCCGGGAATGCCCAGCTAACACCCACAGAACGCCTACACCTATGTAATGATTGCAATGTACTTGAATAACAAAGTATAAAAAAAAACAAAAGAAAACTCCCTATTATAACTATAGGAACTGTGTCACTACATTTAAATCCAATGTTAAAATGATATGCAATGTCATTTAATTTTTATATTTATGCTTAAAATATTAGAAATAACAATAAAAAATAACTACATTTTAAATTAGATACACTACTTAAAATAATATGCATTATACATGACAATGCATATCATTTTTAACATTTGATAAAAATATAATATTGAAATAAACTATTAAACCCTTACATGCCCTCAACAATGAATAACCTTAAGACCTAACCACCCCCTAACCTATTAATCCCTACACCATCATAATCCCCAAATGAAATATGCCCCCTAACCTTTAACCCCTAATCCACCACAACCCCCAACGCAAACTACTCCTACACTACCTAACACCTACCCCCCACATCTAAAAATAACAAACACTAAATTTACAATAATTTAAAAAACTAACATTACAGAAAAAACAGTACTAAACAAAATAAAAAACACACAGTTATGCCTATACTAAATCTAACGCCCAAAAATAAAAAACCCTAAACTAACACTAAAAGTTATTATAACAATAGCCCTTAGAAGGGCTTTTGTAGGGCATTGCCCTTAAGTGACATAGCTCTTTTTCACCCAAAAACTGCAGCCGCATTATACAATAAAAGTAACTTATAGTGGAGAAAATGAGCATAGTCAGGAATTAAGAACCAGAAATCTCACATGCAAATATTCATGGATGACATATTTTTCTTACAGAATAACAAAATCTTCAAGCAATACCTCATTGGGCATATCTATACTATAATTGCGTTTGTAATGTCCGTCGCTGTTGGCAGTTGCGCACGCATTCTCAATGGAATGTTGGCAGCGCGAGGACAAAATAATTCACCTGGATGAAAATGGTAGGGTGGTGAAAGAATCCACCTTAATTTTTGGAATCCACCGGAATGCAGCGTAAGCGGTGGATTCTTTCACCACCCTGCCATTTTCGAAATCCACCGGGATGCAGCGAAGGCAAATGGAGCATTACAAAAGCAACAACTAATCGCCCACATTAAAGTATTTAAAAAAAAAAAAAAAACTGTCTGCATCAAGTATTAAAAAAAAAAAAAAAACAACTAACCGCCCGCATCAAGTATTAAAAAAAAAACACCGGCCGCATGAAATATAACAAAAAAATATCCTACATGAAGTATTAACCCCTAAACCACAAAACCACCACATCGCAGTAAACCTATTTATCCTATTAACTCCTAAACCGCAAAACCCCTACATTGCAATATACCTATGTACCCTATTAACCCCTATACCGCAAAACCCCTACATCACAATAAACCTATTTACCCTATTAACCCCTAAACCGCAAAACCCCCACATCGCAGTAAACCTATTTAACCTATTAACCCCTAAACCACTACATCGCAAATAAACCTATTTACCCTATTAACCCCTAAACTGCAAAACCCCCACATCGCAGTAAACCTATTTACCCTATTAACCCCTAAACAGCAAAACTCCTACATTGCAATAAACCTATATAACTTATTAACCCTTTAAACTGCCAAAACCCACAACGCAAATAACTATTTAAATAACTAATTACAGTACACTAACCTAACACCCCCTAACCTAACACCCCTTACCTAACAACCCCTAACCTAACAACCCCTAACCTAATACCCCATTAAATAAACCCATATTACCTAAACTAATACATTCTAAAGTTACAAAAAAATTAAATAAATAAGTTTACAAAAAAAAAGCTAACATTACAGAAAATAAAAAAAATCAAATTACCAAATTTAACAAAATTAAACCTAAGCCCTATGAAAATAAAAAGACCCCCCCCAAAATAAAAACACCCCCTACTCTAAGAATAAACTACCAGTAGCCCTTAAAAGGGCTTTTTGCAGGACATTGCCCCAAGATAATCAGCTCTTTTTCAAGATAATACACAAAGCCCCCCTAACAGTAAAAAACTCCCACCCACCAAACTCCCCCAAATAAAATAACCTAACACTAAAAAACCTAAACTACCCATTGCCCTGAAAAGGGCATTTTTTTGGGCATTGTCCTTAAAAGGGCATTTAGCTCTTTTTCTGCCCATCCCTAATCTAAATAAAACAAACCCCCCCCCAAAAAAACTTAAAAAAGTCTAACCCCCAGGTTGGTACTTACGGTTCCTGAAGTCTGGCGGAGAAGGTCCTGTTCCAGGCGGTGAAGTCTTCTTCCAAGCGCAACCTCTTCTTCTTTCAGGAACATCCTGCGCGGAGGGGAGCTGAAGACCGGCGACCCTGGAACTGAAGACCGGCGACCGTGGAGCCATGGAGCGTGGAGGATCCTCTTTGTATGATCTCCGCCGTACACTAAATAGTGAATTCAAGTTACGCGATTAAATATGGCGTCCCTTGAATTCCTATTGGCTGATTTGATTCTTCTAATTCAAATCAGCCAAAGGATGAAAGCTACTCAAATCCTATTGGCTGTTTAAATTAGCCAATAGCATGAGAGCAAGTGAAATTCTATTGGCTGATTTGAATAGCCAATAAAATTTCACTTGCTCTCATCCTATTGGCTAACTTAAACAGCCAAAATGATTTGAGTAGCTTTCATCCTATTGGCTGATTTGAATTGGAAGAATCAAATCAGCCAATAGGAATTCAAGGGACGCCATCTTTAATGTTAGCTTTTTTTTTTTTTTTGTAAACTTATTTTTTTTTTGTGTAACTTTAGAATGTATTAGTTTAGGTAATATGGGTTTATTTAATGGGGTGTTAGGTTAGGGGTTGTTAGGTTAGGGGTTGTTAGGTTAGGGGGTGTTAGGTTAGGGGGTGTTAGGTTAGGGGGTGTTAGGTTAGTGTACTGTACTTTGTTATTTTAATAGTTATTTGCGTTGTGGGTTTTGGCGGTTTAAAGGGTTAATAAGTTAAATAGGTTTATTGCAATGTAGGGGTTTTGCGGTTTAGCGGTTAATAGGGTAAAAAGGTTTATTGTGATGTAGGGGTTTTGCAGTTTAGGGGTTATGTATATAAAGAAATAATTATATCTGTCCGTAAAACAATCACCAGTACTTGGAGAGAACAATGAAAAATTAACATTCTATTACCTTATCTCGTCTATATTCCACTGGGACCGTCATTTCTTCTGCTGGCTGTGTTTACAAAGCTTATCTATAGCTTGGACCTGCGGCCACAAACTTTCAGAATAGGTGGGGATACCACATGCTAAATCAACTATTTCAAATGCCAATATAAGGGTAAAAGAGCTACTTGTAAACAATTTAATACACTTCAGCAGGTTAAATGGATCATTGGGAACAAATTAAAGGTGAGAAAAATTTTGAGTAAACTGTCCCTTTAACTGTTAACACAGTTATCACCTGCCTATAAAGGCAAAATTCATATATTTTTTATAGCGAGGGACTTGTCTACTAGAAAATAAACTTTATTAGGGGTCTCTACAAATACCAGATTATTCTTTATTGCACGTTTAATAAACCATTCCCAAGCAAATCTCAATGTGTTTTTTTCTATTTTAAAAAAAAATATCATTTGTATAGTACTGCTCAAAGTCCAGCATGGGGATTTTCTTTCAAATGATGGGTCTTGGAGGTTTGTAGCTTTTATGGGGAGCTAAGATTGAGGGGTTTGAAGACACCCCCCCCATTCAGCTCCTTTGAAGCTACAGTGATCTTCCTGGTTCTGCCCCTTTTGTGACATCACCACATGCAAACGTGGTGATTTCACGTGCACTCCCATGAAGCCTGGGAGTGCCGCCCACAAGGCCACCAATGATCCCCAGCCTGTAGGGAAGGGCTTGTTATGCTCGATATGTCGAGAACGTATCTTCATGCACATTCAAGGGGTTAATCCTTATTCCAAGTAATTAAAACAAATATTAAAAAGAACAGGGCCCAGTACTGATCCCTGGGGGACCTTGTTTTGCTTATATTTTCCACAGTTTTATTAGTGGGTGTTCCTGCAGTTAACATCTTTAGTTGCACTAAGAGGCCATTATATGATATCTGACACATCATATGAGAACCACTAGCAACACAAACAATCATTACAACCATAACACTTCAGAAATCTGATTGCAAAATTGATAGTGTAAATGTTTGTGCTTGTAGAATATTTTCCTGTCTCTTCTGTGAGGGTAAAGTAGTTTCACTGGAGAGAACAAAAGGCATTTCAGAAATCTCACAGACAGAGCGATGGTCTGACTGTGTGGGTGTTTCGGGGGCATAATCCCAGATTTTCACCTAAGTTGTGCATTTCAAAGTTTTTGAGTTTTTTTATATTTAGTTTCTTTTACTTTTTAAAAGTTTTCTTCTGTGCATATGTTAGTGTACAATGTTTCACAGAGGGTGTTTCCTGTTTTATTTGGTTTCTTTTGTTAGGTTTGAAGGCATTTTTGTGATGTCCGTATTCTTAACAGTGGAGCTGGTTGCTGAACTTGTGTTGAGGGGTGAAAACAAATCTTTATGAATTTCACAATATTCGAATTGCAATATTGTGACTTTGTTTTAGCAACAAATTATTTTCACAAATTAGTGCTATTGTATCTACGCTATTGTGTAGTGTAGCTCATATCTGTTAAATAAATGGCACATGTAATGTTGTTTATGCTGCAGTGCATCAATTTGAAAATTATGCAGAGATTCTAAACAAAAAAGAATGACAGATGCGCTGGACATTATCTATCATTGCTGACATTCACCTAGATTACAAGTTTTGGGCTATAGAGGGTGTGAAACGAATGCAACAAAAGTTGCGTTATTTCACCCTCTATAGCACTGCCATTACAAGTTTTTGAAAAGCCGCCTTGTGCATGCAATATGGTTGCGCTGAGCTCCATACCGCACAAAATACAAGCGCTGCTTTGACATGCTAGTGCACGCTTTCCCCATAGACATCAATAGGGAGAGAGTGTTAGAAAAAACCTAACACCTGCGATCGCGGAATGAAAAGCTTCGTAATGCAGCCCCATTGATGTCTAAGGGAAAAAAAATTATGTTTAAACCTAACAGTTAGGAAATAGTTATTAATTATTTACTAACTACCTAGTTAAAATAAATACAAACTTACCTGTGAAATAAAACCTAAGCTGTCTTACACTAAAATCTAACATTACAAAAAAAAAATTGAATCAGCCAATAGGAATGAGAGCTGCTTAAATCCTATTGGCTGATTTGAGCAGCCAATAGTGATTTAGCAACCCTAATTCCTATTGGCTGAAAATTTGAAATTTTTCAGCTAATAGGAATGCAATGGTACCCCCAGTATAAAAGAGGTACCTTGCATTTGAATCCTCAGTGTGCGGCGGACGATCGCATGAAGAGGACCTCCATGTCAGATCGATGGACCTCCGATGGACCTCCGCCTTGGACCTAAGCCTCCGCATATCGACCGCTCCACCTCCGCAGGAATGAAGAAGATGCCGGTCTCGCAATGGATGAAGATGGATTTGCCTGGATGAAGATGGAGCCGCCTGGATGAAGAGGGAGCTGCTGGGATGAAGATCGTTCAAGCCGGACTTCAACAACTGTGAGTACCTAAAGAGGGGTTAGTGTTAGGTTTTTTAAAGGATTTTTAGGTGGGTTGTTTTTAGATTAGGGTTTGGGCTATTTGAAAAGAGCTGAATGCCCTTTTAATGGCAAGAAAAAGAGCTGAATGCCCTTTTAAGGGCAATGCCGATACAAATGCCCTTTTCAGGGCAATGGGTAGCTTATTTTTTTTTTAGATTTAGGTTTTTAATTTAGGGGGGTTGGTTCGGTGGTGGGTTTTACTGTTGGGGGGGTCTTTGTATTTTTTTTTACAGGGGAAAGAGCTGATTTCTTTAGGGCAATGCCTTACAAAATACTTTTTTTATTTTGATAGGGCTATTAGATTAGGTGTAATTGTTTTCATTTTGGATAATTTTGTTTGTTATTTTTTGTAATTTAGTATTTTTTTATTTTTTTTTATTTTTTTTTATTTTTTGTAATTTAGTATTTTGTTATTTTTTGTAATTTTGTATTTTTAATTATTTTTAACTGTAGATTTTATATTTTTAGTAGGGTTAGTTAATGTGTAATTTAATTAATTTAATTTTTAGTTATTTTCATTTCAGTGTAATAGTAATGTTAGTTTAATTTATAGTTTAAACTTAGTTTTTTTTTAAATTTCCCAGGTAAGTTTTTATTTATTTTAAGACAGGGATTTTAATTTAAAGTTAGGGGGGTGTTAGGTTTAGGGGTTAATAGTTTAATTTAGTGTTTGGTGATGTGGGGGCTGGCGGTTTAGGGGTTAATAGGTTTATTTAGTGGCAGTGATGTGGGAGGCCAGAGGTTTAGGGGTTTATAACTTTATTTAGTGGTGGCGATGTTGGGGAGAGGCAGAATAGGGGTTAATATATTTATTATAGTGTGGGCAATGTTGGGGTGTGGGGGAATAGGGGTTAATAACTTTAGTATAGTGGCAACGATGTTGGGAGTGACAGATTAGGGGTTAATAACATTAATATAGTATTTGCCTCGGTTTAGAGGTTAATAGGTAGTTTATGAATGTTTGTGTACTTTGTAACAGTTTAGTTATGAGTTTTATGTAACTGCTTTCAGATGGCGGTACGGAACTTGACGTTATAACTCATAATGCCGCAAAACTCATAATGACAGCGCTATGGGAATACCATGGGAATGGGAATACCATGAAAAAAAAAAATCGATTGCGGGACTGACATTGCATTATAGCTATACCGACAAGACTCGTAATGACTGCGTTGTTTTTACGCTGAAATATCAATTTTTTTCAGCGTTAAAACACAAATGCAAAACTTGTAATCTAGGTGAAAGTTAAGAAAACATGTCCTTATACTTTGCATTTTATTGAAAAAACAAAAAAAAAACACTTAAATGACAAAGTGCATTTCATGAACCTAGAAACTCATGTACTTCCTGGTCTGTGTTTGTTTCCATGAGAATGTTAACTTTACCATTTTTGTGCTATTGATATTGCATTAAAACAGTGAAATTATGCAATTTTGACCCCTTTCGGTAACCAAGAGTTCTGTAATTTTTAACACGTTTAGACATTAAATCGAAACATTTTGGCCCAGATTATAAGTGGAACAGTATTTAGCATTCCCACTTGCGTGCTAAATCCGCTAGAAGTAAGCTGGTATTACTAGTTGAAAGTAAAACCTTTTTGTTTGGAAAAGTACGCTAATATGACATTAAAATATTAACATTTCACATTTCAATCTTTACATAGCAGAATATGTTCTATTTATTCATAAATACAAATCTCTACATATATCTGGTGGTATTTTGGTACAATATATATCTATACCTTTATATACATGATTTTATATATATATATATATATATATATATATATATATATATATATATATATATGAATATATATTTATAAATACATTGGAATGTATTTTTTTTACAGTAAATACATAGTATTCTGCTTTATTAAATTAAATTGAATATTGCATAAATATGATTTTACATGTTTTTTTCTACTTCATAGGGCTCCAATGCACTTATTTGTCTGTCTAAATATGTATATTGTGGGACGTGCACTCATAGGAGGCAGGGGAGGCAGTGCCTACCCTGCCATATGGAGCCAAAGTGTAATTAAATTTTAATTAAAAAAAAAAAAAAATCACCATTTTTTCCCTCCCATGTAATGCTATGGAGAGGCATTTACAGGAACACTTCTCTCCATTGCAGTACATGGGTCAAAGGAAAAGTTGTGCTGCAGCGCCACCTGTCCTCTGACACTATATCAGCAGCAAAAATTTGGACCAAAAGGAGGCACCCCTCTTGATGCCTCCTAGCAAGGGAGTCAATCAGAGATGGTTATGTTCTCCTGGTGATTGACAGCACAAGGAGAACATGACCGGCTTGATTGGCTTCCTGCGCATGCGCAAGGGATCATAATTTACAGCGCAGCACTGGCAGGAAGAAGTGACTGCTGCCTCCTGTGAGTGGTGACCTGTCATCCGTGATCTTCATCCAGGACTCTTTGATCAGCTGCTGCCTGGCCCTGCTGTCCTACCGGTAAGTACAAAATACACACACACAGTCACACACACCCCTAACAGGATATTTACTTTAAACTAAAATCTAGTAAACAACATGCAGTAATAATGTTATTTATAATATGGCTACATAAATTAGCATTCTGTAAATTTTACCGAATGCTAATTTATGTAGCAAGATTATAAATAACATTATTTGTTTGTCAAGTGACTAGTCAGTGGCTATTATCGTGTGGGGCGGGCAATATAACTAGTATCACAGTTGGAGACTGACACCCGGGACATGCAGTTTTGTTTGGGTGCAGGGCATGAGTTTCTTTTTTCACATTTAGCCCAACCGTTAATGCTTTTTTTTTTTTTTTTTATTAAGCAGAGTCAGAGCGTTATAGGCTTTTTTTTTTTATCTCCTTAGCAGACAGACAGGTATAGCTTCTTTTTTTTCATTATTCAGAGAATAATGTATTTATTTTTGTATTCCCCATATTTCTGAGCCACAGGTTTAACAGTGTATCCCACGTTGCTCATCTCTTTCCTTCTAGCCCCGCTTTCAGTTAGAAGGTGTTAGACTTGGGCCTCTCAGTGTAATTTTGTGGCTGCGCAGCTCTGCTATACATCACTAACTACTCAATATAATAGAGATTGGCTTGCTCCGATTCTGCTCCTGTGCTGCTGCTGGCTAATCTGTTAGCTGAAGGGGGGGTACGTTTTAAAAATACATCAATATTTGTATGATTTTGCTTAATTTTTTTTATTCAACTGAACTTTGCTGCTTTTTTACTTTGAAGTTTTCCAGCGTTTTATGTATGGAAAACCTAAAAAGTAAAACAGCAGCAAAGTTCAGTTGAATAAAAAAATTTAAGCAAAATCATACAAATATTGATGTATTTTTAAAACGTACCCCCCCTTAAGCTCACAGATTAGCCAACAGCAGCACAGGAGCAGAATCGGAGCAAGCCTATCTCTATTATACTGAGTAGTCAGTGATGTATAGCAGAGCTGCACACAGGGCCGGCACTTGTGAGTGGGAAATCAGAAGTGAATCTGCCTGGTTCTGCATGAGAGAATGTTTACAATGCGGCAGCCTGTAGCACACTCACACACAAAAGTTAAGCTGTGCTTGCAACTTTCAAGACATGAGGCTTGCACTAGGCAAGCTTATCTGTGGAATTGAGTATGAGCGGGAAATAGGAAGGTGGATGCAAAGTGCCGGGTGACTGGTTGAAAATGAGCCATGTCTATGTGAGTGACTCCCGGACCGCGGACCGGGGCTAAAGTGAAGAGGTACTGTCTGACTTGCATACAGGAGTTAAAGTTGAAGTGAAGAGGTAGGATGGCGAGGGTCTGGGGTAAATGTTCCCTGTAAGGAGCGTGCGGTGCGGCACATAACGGATACTGACTTGCATACAGGACAGACTGCTGTGTGGCACATAAGGGGCACCTTGATGAGACCTCACAAGTGACAAAGTGGGAAGAGGTCACAGTCCTGCTGGGGGAATCACAGTGACAGGGTGTAGTGTAACAAGAATCACAGGACTGGAGAGATAAGAGGGAATTCCATGGGCAGGGCTTTTAGTCACTCTGTGATTGATTACACAGACACAGTCTGAGCATTGGACGGTTCACACTGACACCAGTTAGGGGAATAGCCCCCCCCCCCCCCCCCCACACACACACACAAGGGCTGTCTGCACTTGCCCTGATTACCCCCTGGCACTGACACTCCATGACATGGGACTGTGCTGCTGTCATGACAGAGAACACCTGAGCTCAGGTAATTTGCTGAAAACTCTGCATAAGGAGCTTCTTGGGATGTTTTGGGTGCCAGGAGTGACTTAAGATGTTCCCTCTTTGGGAAGTAAGAAATTATAAGGGGATAAAAAGCCTATAACTGTCTCTGCTTAATAAAAAAATATATATAACTGTCTTTATGATAAGGGGATAAAAAGCCTATAAATATCTGATTCTGCTTAAAGGGACATTATACACTCATTTTTTCTTTGCATAAATGTTTTGTAGATGACCTATTTTTATAGACTATTAAGTTTTCTTTTTTAAAAAAATGTATAGTTTTGCTTTTTTTTTTTAAATAACATTGCTCTGATTTTCAGACTCCTAACCAAGCCCCAAAGTTTTATGTGAATACCGTCAGCTACCTTCTCCAGCTTGCTCCTGTTTGTGTAAAGGGTCTTTTCATATGCAAAAGAAGGGGGAGGGGGGAGTGTCTTATTTCCCACTTGCAGTGGGCTTTCCAGCTACCTTTTCAACAGAGCTAAACTGACAGCTTCTAAGTAAGTTTTTAAACAGTTTTATACTGGATTTTAATATCAGTATCTGTGCATCTTATTCTTTATAGTAGTGTATATTACATGCAGTTATATGAAAATGAGTGTATACTGTCCCTTTAATAAAAAAAAGCTGTAATTCTCTGTCTGCTAAGGGGATAAAAAGTCTATAACTGTCTGACCCTGCTTAATAAAAAAAAAAAACTATAACTGTCTGTATGCTAAGGGGATAAAAAGCTATAAATGCCTGACTCTGCGTATGAAAAAAAATGCTATAACTGTCTGCTAAGGGGAAACAAATGCTATAACTGTCTGCTAAGGGGGAAAAAAAGGCTATAACTGTCTGCTAAGGGGAAAAAAGGCTATAACTGTCTGCTAAGGGGAAAAAATTCTATAACTGTCTGCTAAGGGGAAACAAATACTATAACTGTCTGCTAAGGGGAAAAAATGCTATAACTGTCTGCTAAGGGGAAAAAATGCTATAACTGTCTGCTAAGGGTAAAAAAAAGTCTATAACTGTCTGCTAAGGGTAAAAAAAGTCTATAACTGTCTGCTAAGGGGAATAAAGGCTATAACTGTCTGCTAAGGGGAGAATAAAGCTATAACTGTCTGCTAAGGGGAGAATAAAGCTATAACTGTCTGCTAAGGGGAGAATAATGCTATAACTGTCTGCTAAGGGGAGAATAATGATATAACTGTCTGCTAAGGGGAGAATAATGCTATAACTGTCTGCTAAGGGGAAAATAATGCTATAACTGTCTGCTAAGGGGGAAAAAAAGCTATAACTGTCTGCTAAGGGGAGAATAAAGCTATAACTGTCTGCTAAGGGGAGAATAAAGCTATAACTGTCTGCTAAGGGGAGAATAATGCTATAACTGTCTGCTAAGGGGAGAATAAAGCTATAACTGTCTGCTAAGGGGAGAATAAAGCTATAACTGTCTGCTAAGGGGAGAATAAAGCTATAACTGTCTGCTAAGGGGAGAATAAAGCTATAACTGTCTGCTAAGGGGAGAATAATGCTATAACTGTCTGCTAAGGGGAATAAAGGCTATAACTGTCTGCTAAGGGGAATAAAGGCTATAACTGTCTGCTAAGGGGAGAATAATGCTATAACTGTCTGCTAAGGGGGAAAAAAAGCTATAACTGTCTGCTAAGGGGAGAATAATGCTATAACTGTCTGCTAAGGGGAGAATAATGCTATAACTGTCTGCTAAGGGGAGAATAATGCTATAACTGTCTGCTAAGGGGAGAATAAAGCTATAACTGTCTGCTAAGGGGAGAATAATGCTATAACTGTCTGCTAAGGGGAGAATAATGCTATAACTGTCTGCTAAGGGGAAAATAATGCTATAACTGTCTGCTAAGGGGGAAAAAAAGCTATAACTGTCTGCTAAGGGGAGAATAAAGCTATAACTGTCTGCTAAGGGGAGAATAAAGCTATAACTGTCTGCTAAGGGGAGAATAAAGCTATAACTGTCTGCTAAGGGGAGAATAAAGCTATAACTGTCTGCTAAGGGGAGAATAATGCTATAACTGTCTGCTAAGGGGAAAATAATGCTATAACTGTCTGCTAAGGGGGAAAAAAAGCTATAACTGTCTGCTAAGGGGAGAATAATGCTATAACTGTCTGCTAAGGGGAGAATAATGCTATAACTGTCTGCTAAGGGGAAAATAATGCTATAACTGTCTGCTAAGGGGGAAAAAATGCTATAACTGTCTGCTAAGGGGGGAAAAAAAGCTATAACTGTCTGCTAAGGGGAGAATAAAGCTATAACTGTCTGCTAAGGGGGAAAAAATGCTATAACTGTCTGCTAAGGGGGGAAAAAAATCTATAACTGTCTGCTAAGGAGAAAAAAGGTTATAACTGTCTGCTAAGGAGAAAAAGGGTTATAACTGTCTGCTAAGGGGAGAAAAAAGCTATAACTGTCTGCTAGGGGAAGAAAAAAGCTATAACTGTCTGCTAAGGGGAGAAAAAAGCTATAACTGTCTGCTAGGGGAAGAAAAAAGCTATAACTGTCTGCTAAGGGGAAAAAAGCTATAACTGTCTGCTAAGGGGAGAAAAAAGCTATAACTGTCTGCTAAGGGGAAAAAAGCTATAACTGTCTGCTAAGGGGAGAATAAAGCTATAACTGTCTGCTAAGGGGAGAAAAAAGCTATAACTGTCTGCTAAGGGGAAAAAAGCTATAACTGTCTGCTAAGGGGAGAATAAAGCTATAACTGTCTGCTAAGGGGAGAAAAAAGCTATAACTGTCTGCTAAGGGGAAAAAAGCTATAACTGTCTGCTAAGGGGAAAAAAGCTATAACTGTCTGCTAAGGGGAGAATAAAGCTATAACTGTCTGCTAAGGAGAAAAAAGGTTATAACTGTCTGCTAAGGAGAAAAATGGTTATAACTGTTTACTAAAGGGAGAAAAAAGCTATAACTGTCTGCTAAGGGGAGAATAAAGCTATAACTGTCTGCTAAGGGGAGAATAAAGCTATAACTGTCTGCTAAGGGGAGAATAATGCTATAACTGTCTGCTAAGGGGAGAATAAAGCTATAACTGTCTGCTAAGGGGAGAATAATGCTATAACTGTCTGCTAAGGGGAGAATAAAGCTATAACTGTCTGCTAAGGGGAGAATAAAGCTATAACTGTCTGCTAAGGGGAGAATAAAGCTATAACTGTCTGCTAAGGGGAGAATAAAGCTATAACTGTCTGCTAAGGGGAGAATAAAGCTATAACTGTCTGCTAAGGGGAGAATAAAGCTATAACTGTCTGCTAAGGGGAGAATAATGCTATAACTGTCTGCTAAGGGGAGAATAAAGCTATAACTGTCTGCTAAGGGGAGAATAATGCTATAACTGTCTGCTAAGGGAAAATAATGCTATAACTGTCTGCTAAGGGGAGAATAAAGCTATAACTGTCTGCTAAGGGGAGAATAATGCTATAACTGTCTGCTAAGGGAAAATAATGCTATAACTGTCTGCTAAGGGGAGAATAATGCTATAACTGTCTGCTAAGGGGGAAAAAATGCTATAACTGTCTGCTAAGGGGGGAAAAAAATCTATTACTGTCTGCTAAGGAGAAAAAAGGTTATAACTGTCTGCTAAGGAGAAAAAGGGTTATAACTGTCTGCTAAGGGGAGAAAAAAGCTATAACTGTCTGCTAGGGGAAGAAAAAAGCTATAACTGTCTGCTAAGGGGAGAAAAAAGCTATAACTGTCTGCTAGGGGAAGAAAAAAGCTATAACTGTCTGCTAAGGGGAGAAAAAAGCTATAACTGTCTGCTAAGGGGAAAAAAGCTATAACTGTCTGCTAAGGGGAAGAAAAAAGCTATAACTGTCTGCTAAGGGGAGAAAAAAGCTATAACTGTCTGCTAGGGGAAGAAAAAAGCTATAACTGTCTGCTAAGGGGAGAAAAAAGCTATAACTGTCTGCTAAGGGGAAAAAAGCTATAACTGTCTGCTAAGGAGAAAAAAGCTATAACTGTCTGCTAAGGAGAAAAATGGTTATAACTGTTTACTAAAGGGAGAAAAAAGCTATAACTGTCTGCTAAGGGGAGAATAAAGCTATAACTGTCTGCTAAGGGGAGAATAAAGCTATAACTGTCTGCTAAGGGGAGAATAAAG
This sequence comes from Bombina bombina, assembly GCF_027579735.1. NCBI lineage: Eukaryota > Metazoa > Chordata > Amphibia > Anura > Bombinatoridae > Bombina > Bombina bombina. The sequence continues at coordinate 325,872,924 of NC_069503.1, forward strand.
CTATAACTGTCTGCTAAGGGGAGAATAAAGCTATAACTGTCTGCTAAGGGGAGAATAAATCTATAACTGTCTGCTAAGGGGAGAATAAAGCTATAACTGTCTGCTAAGGGGAGAATAAAGCTATAACTGTCTGCTAAGGGGAGAATAATGCTATAACTGTCTGCTAAGGGGAGAATAAAGCTATAACTGTCTGCTAAGGGGAATAAAAGCTATAACTGTCTGCTAAGGGGAGAATAAAGCTATAACTGTCTGCTAAGGGGAGAATAATGCTATAACTGTCTGCTAAGGGGAGAATAAAGCTATAACTGTCTGCTAAGGGGAGAATAATGCTATAACTGTCTGCTAAGGGAAAATAATGCTATAACTGTCTGCTAAGGGGAGAATAAAGCTATAACTGTCTGCTAAGGGGAGAATAATGCTATAACTGTCTGCTAAGGGAAAATAATGCTATAACTGTCTGCTAAGGGGAGAATAATGCTATAACTGTCTGCTAAGGGGGAAAAAATGCTATAACTGTCTGCTAAGGGGGGAAAAAAATCTATAACTGTCTGCTAAGGAGAAAAAAGGTTATAACTGTCTGCTAAGGAGAAAAAGGGTTATAACTGTCTGCTAAGGGGAGAAAAAAGCTATAACTGTCTGCTAGGGGAAGAAAAAAGCTATAACTGTCTGCTAAGGGGAGAAAAAAGCTATAACTGTCTGCTAGGGGAAGAAAAAAGCTATAACTGTCTGCTAAGGGGAGAAAAAAGCTATAACTGTCTGCTAAGGGGAAAAAAGCTATAACTGTCTGCTAAGGGGAAGAAAAAAGCTATAACTGTCTGCTAAGGGGAGAAAAAAGCTATAACTGTCTGCTAGGGGAAGAAAAAAGCTATAACTGTCTGCTAAGGGGAGAAAAAAGCTATAACTGTCTGCTAAGGGGAAAAAAGCTATAACTGTCTGCTAAGGAGAAAAAAGCTATAACTGTCTGCTAAGGAGAAAAATGGTTATAACTGTTTACTAAAGGGAGAAAAAAGCTATAACTGTCTGCTAAGGGGAGAATAAAGCTATAACTGTCTGCTAAGGGGAGAATAAAGCTATAACTGTCTGCTAAGGGGAGAATAAAGCTATAACTGTCTGCTAAGGGGAGAATAAAGCTATAACTGTCTGCTAAGGGGAGAATAAAGCTATAACTGTCTGCTAAGGGGAGAATAAAGCTATAACTGTCTGCTAAGGGGAGAATAAAGCTATAACTGTCTGCTAAGGGGAGAATAATGCTATAACTGTCTGCTAAGGGGAGAATAAAGCTATAACTGTCTGCTAAGGGGAATAAAAGCTATAACTGTCTGCTAAGGGGAGAATAAAGCTATAACTGTCTGCTAAGGGGAGAATAATGCTATAACTGTCTGCTAAGGGGAGAATAATGATATAACTGTCTGCTAAGGGGAGAATAATGCTATAACTGTCTGCTAAGGGGAAAATAATGCTATAACTGTCTGCTAAGGGGGAAAAAAAGCTATAACTGTCTGCTAAGGGGAGAATAAAGCTATAACTGTCTGCTAAGGGGAGAATAAAGCTATAACTGTCTGCTAAGGGGAGAATAATGCTATAACTGTCTGCTAAGGGGAGAATAAAGCTATAACTGTCTGCTAAGGGGAGAATAAAGCTATAACTGTCTGCTAAGGGGAGAATAAAGCTATAACTGTCTGCTAAGGGGAGAATAAAGCTATAACTGTCTGCTAAGGGGAGAATAATGCTATAACTGTCTGCTAAGGGGAATAAAGGCTATAACTGTCTGCTAAGGGGAGAATAAAGCTATAACTGTCTGCTAAGGGGAATAAAGGCTATAACTGTCTGCTAAGGGGAGAATAATGCTATAACTGTCTGCTAAGGGGGAAAAAAAGCTATAACTGTCTGCTAAGGGGAGAATAATGCTATAACTGTCTGCTAAGGGGAGAATAAAGCTATAACTGTCTGCTAAGGGGAGAATAATGCTATAACTGTCTGCTAAGGGGAGAATAATGCTATAACTGTCTGCTAAGGGGAAAATAATGCTATAACTGTCTGCTAAGGGGGAAAAAAAGCTATAACTGTCTGCTAAGGGGAGAATAATGCTATAACTGTCTGCTAAGGGGAGAATAATGCTATAACTGTCTGCTAAGGGGAAAATAATGCTATAACTGTCTGCTAAGGGGGAAAAAATGCTATAACTGTCTGCTAAGGGGGGAAAAAAAGCTATAACTGTCTGCTAAGGGGAGAATAAAGCTATAACTGTCTGCTAAGGGGGAAAAAATGCTATAACTGTCTGCTAAGGGGGGAAAAAAATCTATAACTGTCTGCTAAGGAGAAAAAAGGTTATAACTGTCTGCTAAGGAGAAAAAGGGTTATAACTGTCTGCTAAGGGGAGAAAAAAGCTATAACTGTCTGCTAGGGGAAGAAAAAAGCTATAACTGTCTGCTAAGGGGAGAAAAAAGCTATAACTGTCTGCTAGGGGAAGAAAAAAGCTATAACTGTCTGCTAAGGGGAAAAAAGCTATAACTGTCTGCTAAGGGGAGAAAAAAGCTATAACTGTCTGCTAAGGGGAAAAAAGCTATAACTGTCTGCTAAGGGGAGAATAAAGCTATAACTGTCTGCTAAGGGGAGAAAAAAGCTATAACTGTCTGCTAAGGGGAAAAAAGCTATAACTGTCTGCTAAGGGGAGAATAAAGCTATAACTGTCTGCTAAGGGGAGAAAAAAGCTATAACTGTCTGCTAAGGGGAAAAAAGCTATAACTGTCTGCTAAGGGGAAAAAAGCTATAACTGTCTGCTAAGGGGAGAATAAAGCTATAACTGTCTGCTAAGGAGAAAAAAGGTTATAACTGTCTGCTAAGGAGAAAAATGGTTATAACTGTTTACTAAAGGGAGAAAAAAGCTATAACTGTCTGCTAAGGGGAGAATAAAGCTATAACTGTCTGCTAAGGGGAGAATAAAGCTATAACTGTCTGCTAAGGGGAGAATAATGCTATAACTGTCTGCTAAGGGGAGAATAAAGCTATAACTGTCTGCTAAGGGGAGAATAATGCTATAACTGTCTGCTAAGGGGAGAATAAAGCTATAACTGTCTGCTAAGGGGAGAATAAAGCTATAACTGTCTGCTAAGGGGAGAATAAAGCTATAACTGTCTGCTAAGGGGAGAATAAAGCTATAACTGTCTGCTAAGGGGAGAATAAAGCTATAACTGTCTGCTAAGGGGAGAATAAAGCTATAACTGTCTGCTAAGGGGAGAATAATGCTATAACTGTCTGCTAAGGGGAGAATAAAGCTATAACTGTCTGCTAAGGGGAGAATAATGCTATAACTGTCTGCTAAGGGAAAATAATGCTATAACTGTCTGCTAAGGGGAGAATAAAGCTATAACTGTCTGCTAAGGGGAGAATAATGCTATAACTGTCTGCTAAGGGAAAATAATGCTATAACTGTCTGCTAAGGGGAGAATAATGCTATAACTGTCTGCTAAGGGGGAAAAATGCTATAACTGTCTGCTAAGGGGGGAAAAAAATCTATAACTGTCTGCTAAGGAGAAAAAAGGTTATAACTGTCTGCTAAGGAGAAAAAGGGTTATAACTGTCTGCTAAGGGGAGAAAAAAGCTATAACTGTCTGCTAGGGGAAGAAAAAAGCTATAACTGTCTGCTAAGGGGAGAAAAAAGCTATAACTGTCTGCTAGGGGAAGAAAAAAGCTATAACTGTCTGCTAAGGGGAGAAAAAAGCTATAACTGTCTGCTAAGGGGAAAAAAGCTATAACTGTCTGCTAAGGGGAAGAAAAAAGCTATAACTGTCTGCTAAGGGGAGAAAAAAGCTATAACTGTCTGCTAGGGGAAGAAAAAAGCTATAACTGTCTGCTAAGGGGAGAAAAAAGCTATAACTGTCTGCTAAGGGGAAAAAAGCTATAACTGTCTGCTAAGGAGAAAAAAGCTATAACTGTCTGCTAAGGAGAAAAATGGTTATAACTGTTTACTAAAGGGAGAAAAAAAGCTATAACTGTCTGCTAAGGGGAGAATAAAGCTATAACTGTCTGCTAAGGGGAGAATAAAGCTATAACTGTCTGCTAAGGGGAGAATAAAGCTATAACTGTCTGCTAAGGGGAGAATAAAGCTATAACTGTCTGCTAAGGGGAGAATAAAGCTATAACTGTCTGCTAAGGGGAGAATAAAGCTATAACTGTCTGCTAAGGGGAGAATAAAGCTATAACTGTCTGCTAAGGGGAGAATAATGCTATAACTGTCTGCTAAGGGGAGAATAAAGCTATAACTGTCTGCTAAGGGGAATAAAAGCTATAACTGTCTGCTAAGGGGAGAATAAAGCTATAACTGTCTGCTAAGGGGAGAATAATGCTATAACTGTCTGCTAAGGGGAGAATAATGATATAACTGTCTGCTAAGGGGAGAATAATGCTATAACTGTCTGCTAAGGGGAAAATAATGCTATAACTGTCTGCTAAGGGGGAAAAAAAGCTATAACTGTCTGCTAAGGGGAGAATAAAGCTATAACTGTCTGCTAAGGGGAGAATAAAGCTATAACTGTCTGCTAAGGGGAGAATAATGCTATAACTGTCTGCTAAGGGGAGAATAAAGCTATAACTGTCTGCTAAGGGGAGAATAAAGCTATAACTGTCTGCTAAGGGGAGAATAAAGCTATAACTGTCTGCTAAGGGGAGAATAAAGCTATAACTGTCTGCTAAGGGGAGAATAATGCTATAACTGTCTGCTAAGGGGAATAAAGGCTATAACTGTCTGCTAAGGGGAGAATAAAGCTATAACTGTCTGCTAAGGGGAATAAAGGCTATAACTGTCTGCTAAGGGGAGAATAATGCTATAACTGTCTGCTAAGGGGAAAAAAAAGCTATAACTGTCTGCTAAGGGGAGAATAATGCTATAACTGTCTGCTAAGGGGAGAATAATGCTATAACTGTCTGCTAAGGGGAGAATAATGCTATAACTGTCTGCTAAGGGGAGAATAATGCTATAACTGTCTGCTAAGGGGAGAATAAAGCTATAACTGTCTGCTAAGGGGAGAATAATGCTATAACTGTCTGCTAAGGGGAGAATAATGCTATAACTGTCTGCTAAGGGGAAAATAATGCTATAACTGTCTGCTAAGGGGGAAAAAATGCTATAACTGTCTGCTAAGGGGGGAAAAAAAGCTATAACTGTCTGCTAAGGGGAGAATAAAGCTATAACTGTCTGCTAAGGGGGAAAAAATGCTATAACTGTCTGCTAAGGGGGGAAAAAAATCTATAACTGTCTGCTAAGGAGAAAAAAGGTTATAACTGTCTGCTAAGGAGAAAAAGGGTTATAACTGTCTGCTAAGGGGAGAAAAAAGCTATAACTGTCTGCTAGGGGAAGAAAAAAGCTATAACTGTCTGCTAAGGGGAGAAAAAAGCTATAACTGTCTGCTAGGGGAAGAAAAAAGCTATAACTGTCTGCTAAGGGGAAAAAAGCTATAACTGTCTGCTAAGGGGAGAAAAAAGCTATAACTGTCTGCTAAGGGGAAAAAAGCTATAACTGTCTGCTAAGGGGAGAATAAAGCTATAACTGTCTGCTAAGGGGAGAAAAAAGCTATAACTGTCTGCTAAGGGGAAAAAAGCTATAACTGTCTGCTAAGGGGAGAATAAAGCTATAACTGTCTGCTAAGGGGAGAAAAAAGCTATAACTGTCTGCTAAGGGGAAAAAAGCTATAACTGTCTGCTAAGGGGAAAAAAGCTATAACTGTCTGCTAAGGGGAGAATAAAGCTATAACTGTCTGCTAAGGAGAAAAAAGGTTATAACTGTCTGCTAAGGAGAAAAATGGTTATAACTGTTTACTAAAGGGAGAAAAAAGCTATAACTGTCTGCTAAGGGGAGAATAAAGCTATAACTGTCTGCTAAGGGGAGAATAAAGCTATAACTGTCTGCTAAGGGGAGAATAAAGCTATAACTGTCTGCTAAGGGGAGAATAATGCTATAACTGTCTGCTAAGGGGAGAATAATGCTATAACTGTCTGCTAAGGGGAGAATAATGCTATAACTGTCTGCTAAGGGGAGAATAAAGCTATAACTGTCTGCTAAGGGGAGAATAAAGCTATAACTGTCTGCTAAGGGGAGAATAAAGCTATAACTGTCTGCTAAGGGGAGAATAAAGCTATAACTGTCTGCTAAGGGGAGAATAATGCTATAACTGTCTGCTAAGGGGAGAATAAAGCTATAACTGTCTGCTAAGGGGAGAATAATGCTATAACTGTCTGCTAAGGGGAGAATAAAGCTATAACTGTCTGCTAAGGGGAGAATAAAGCTATAACTGTCTGCTAAGGGGAGAATAAAGCTATAACTGTCTGCTAAGGGGAGAATAAAGCTATAACTGTCTGCTAAGGGGAGAATAAAGCTATAACTGTCTGCTAAGGGGAGAATAAAGCTATAACTGTCTGCTAAGGGGAGAATAATGCTATAACTGTCTGCTAAGGGGAGAATAAAGCTATAACTGTCTGCTAAGGGGAGAATAATGCTATAACTGTCTGCTAAGGGAAAATAATGCTATAACTGTCTGCTAAGGGGAGAATAATGCTATAACTGTCTGCTAAGGGGGAAAAAATGCTATAACTGTCTGCTAAGGGGGGAAAAAAATCTATAACTGTCTGCTAAGGAGAAAAAAGGTTATAACTGTCTGCTAAGGAGAAAAAGGGTTATAACTGTCTGCTAAGGGGAGAAAAAAGCTATAACTGTCTGCTAGGGGAAGAAAAAAGCTATAACTGTCTGCTAAGGGGAGAAAAAAGCTATAACTGTCTGCTAGGGGAAGAAAAAAGCTATAACTGTCTGCTAAGGGGAGAAAAAAGCTATAACTGTCTGCTAAGGGGAAAAAAGCTATAACTGTCTGCTAAGGGGAAGAAAAAAGCTATAACTGTCTGCTAAGGGGAGAAAAAAGCTATAACTGTCTGCTAGGGGAAGAAAAAAGCTATAACTGTCTGCTAAGGGGAGAAAAAAGCTATAACTGTCTGCTAAGGGGAAAAAAGCTATAACTGTCTGCTAAGGAGAAAAAAGCTATAACTGTCTGCTAAGGAGAAAAATGGTTATAACTGTTTACTAAAGGGAGAAAAAAGCTATAACTGTCTGCTAAGGGGAGAATAAAGCTATAACTGTCTGCTAAGGGGAGAATAAAGCTATAACTGTCTGCTAAGGGGAGAATAAAGCTATAACTGTCTGCTAAGGGGAGAATAAAGCTATAACTGTCTGCTAAGGGGAATAAAGGCTATAACTGTCTGCTAAGGGGAATAAAAGCTATAACTGTCTGCTAAGGGGAGAATAAAGCTATAACTGTCTGCTAAGGGGAGAATAAAGCTATAACTGTCTGCTAAGGGGAGAATAATGCTATAACTGTCTGCTAAGGGGAATAAAGGCTATAACTGTCTGCTAAGGGGAATAAAAGCTATAACTGTCTGCTAAGGGGAGAATAAAGCTATAACTGTCTGCTAAGGGGAGAATAAAGCTATAACTGTCTGCTAAGGGGAGAATAAAGCTATAACTGTCTGCTAAGGGGAGAATAAAGCTATAACTGTCTGCTAAGGGGAGAATAAAGCTATAACTGTCTGCTAAGGGGAGAATAAAGCTATAACTGTCTGCTAAGGGGAGAATAAAGCTATAACTGTCTGCTAAGGGGAGAATAATGCTATAACTGTCTGCTAAGGGGAGAATAATGCTATAACTGTCTGCTAAGGGGAGAATAATGCTATAACTGTCTGCTAAGGGAAAATAATGCTATAACTGTCTGCTAAGGGGGAAAAAAGCTATAACTGTCTGCTAAGGGGAGAATAAAGCTATAACTGTCTGCTAAGGAGAGAAAAGGTTATAACTGTCTGCTAAGGAGAAAAAAGGTTATAACTGTCTACTAAGGGGAGAAAAAAGCTATAACTGTCTGCTAAGGGGAGAAAAAAGCTATAACTGTCTGCTGAGGGGGAAAAAAGCTATAACTGTCTGCTGAGGGGGAAAAAAGGCTATAACTGTCTGCTAAGGAGAAAAAATGTTATAACTGTCTACTAAGGGGAGAAAAAAGCTATAACTGTCTGCTAAGGGGAGAAAAAAGCTATAACTGTCTGCTGAGGGGGAAAAAAAGGCTATAACAGTCTGCTAAGGGGAAAAAAGTTTATAACTGTCTACTAAGGGGAGAAAAAAGCTATAACTGTCTGCTGAGGGGGGAAACAAGGCTATAACTTTCTGCTAAGGGGAAAACAAGGCTATAACTTTCTGCTAAGGGGAAAAAAAGGTTATAACTATCTGCTAAGGGGAAAAAAGCTATAACTGTCTGCTAAGGGGAGAAAAAAGCTATAACTGTCTGCTAAGGGGAAAAAAGGCTACAACTGTCTGCTAATGCTAATTGCCCTTGTGCAACCTGCTAAATTATTGTATATTTAAGCTACATCTATTGGGTTCATATATGGGTTTGTCGGGCATATCATACCAAGTGCTTCACCAGCCTCTGACCTCACTGCACGTATATACAGGGAGTGCAGAATTATTAGGCAAGTTGTATTTTTGAGGATTAATTTTATTATTGAACAACAACCATGTTCTCAATGAACCCAAAAAACTCATTAATATCAAAGCTGAATAGTTTTGGAAGTAGTTTTTAGTTTGTTTTTAGTTATAGCTATTTTAGGGGGATATCTGTGTGTGCAGGTGACTATTACTGTGCATAATTATTATGCAACTTAACAAAAAACAAATATATACCCATTTCAATTATTTATTTTTACCAGTGAAGAGGTGTACTGTTTTCCCTCCTTGTAAATCTCACATTTGATGATGGACCACAGGTTCTCAATGGGGTTTAGATCAGGTGAACAAGGAGGCCATGTCATTAGATTTTCTTCTTTTATACCCTTTCTTGCCAGCCACGCTGTGGAGTACTTGGACGCGTGTGATGGAGTATTGTCCTGCATGAAAATCATGTTTTTCTTGAAGGATGCAGACTTCTTCCTGTACCACTGCTTGAAGAAGGTGTCTTCCAGAAACTGGCAGTAGGACTGGGAGTTGAGCTTGACTCCATCCTCAACCCGAAAAGGCCCCACAAGCTCATCTTTGATGATACCAGCCCAAACCAGTACTCCACCTCCACCTTGCTGGCGTCTGAGTCGGACTGGAGCTCTCTGCCCTTTACCAAACTAGCCACGGGCCCATCCATCTGGCCCATCAAGACTCACTCTCATTTCATCAGTCCATAAAACCTTAGAAAAATCAGTCTTGAGATATTTCTTGGCCCAGTCTTGACGTTTCAGCTTGTGTGTCTTGTTCATTGGTGGTCGTCTTTCAGCCTTTCTTACCTTGGCCATGTCTCTGAGTATTGCACACCTTGTGCTTTTGGGCACTCCAGTGATGTTGCAGCTCTGAAATATGGCCAAACTGGTGGCAAGTGGCATCTTGGCAGCTGCACGCTTGACTTTTCTCAGTTCATGGGCAGTTATTTTGCGCCTTGGTTTTTCCACACGCTTCTTGCGACCCTGTTGACTATTTTGAATGAAACGCTTGATTGTTCGATGATCACGCTTCAGAAGCTTTGCAATTTTAAGAGTGCTGCATCCCTCTGCAAGATATCTCACTATTTTTGACTTTTCTGAGCCTGTCAAGTCCTTCTTTTGACTCATTTTGCCAAAGGAAAGGAAGTTGCCTAATAATTATGCACACCTGATATAGGGTGTTGATGTCATTAGACCACACCCCTTCTCATTACAGAGATGCACATCACCTAATATGCTTAATTGGTAGAAGGCTTTCGAGCCTATACAGCTTGGAGTAAGACAACATGCATAAAGAGGATGATGTGGTCAAAATACTCATTTGCCTAATAATTCTGCACTCCCTGTATATATATTTATGTGTTTATATGGTGTATATATGTCTGTATTTACATATACACACATAGAAATGCATAAATACGGGGCGGAGCTAGCCAGCCAAGGAGATGACCGCGGCTTATTAGAGCTCCTGAGCCCAAGCTGGCTGAGAGAGGATCTAAAACACGAAAAATGGCAGAAAAGAGGCAGAAGTGTGTGGGATGACTTCACACTAAGAGAGATACCTGATCAAGACACTATGTGAGAAGCACCTGGAGTCCGCATCACCCACATAGGCCCATCCGCGCCGGAACGTATCTGCGGCATCTACTGGGTCTCCTAACCGCATACCTGATCAAGGCTGGGGTAAGACACAACACGGTAGCAATTACCGGCACATAGCACGAATACGCTAACACAAAGGTGCTGACACGCAGTCTAAACTGACAATAATGCTTCACATAGCTTTGGCGCGCTAGGCCGCGCTTCTCACGGGACATTCACACAGAGCCTGTAAAGCAGAGGCTTCCCTGCAGTAAACGTGTAGGCATCCTTGAACGCCTGACATAACAGGTCAAACCTACCGGAATAGGTGACAAAGATGTTGGCCTACAACTTGCATGAGCCCACAATCCCACACGGAGAGACATAGGTCATAAACAAAAAATAAAATAAAAAAAATAAGCCATCCAAAGAAATGTGAGGTATAATGGCGGCCTTATGAGAAATGGCTTGGTTCATTTTAGCCCTATAAAGGCACTAACTGCGGTGTACCACAGCATATGAAAAACAGGGAAACAGTACTACTGGCATAACAGATTCATAGCCCCCTTCTTGTGTTCCACCTACTATCATATCACTTTGGGGATTTCCACATAATATACTACTCTGGCTCTCAGAGGCCCTGTCTATAAATTCTATCAGTAAGCACAGAGCTGAGAAGCTGCACGTACAAGACATAAAAATGTCCCCTTAAAAGCCCAGCAGAAAGGGGTCTGGTCCCAAACAAAGAAGCCATACGACGCCCTCAGTTAACAACTACTTTAAGTCTGTAGAAGCTAAATCAGCTGTCCTCAATACCACAGAAGACCCTGAGTTTATCGCAGCATTTTCTTCCTCTGACTCAGAATCCACAATGGATACCATAACAGTGCCAAAAGCTTTATTTGAGTCTCTACCTTCAAAAAAGGACTTTTCTACCTTAGTTTTACACGTAAAGCAATGTATTAAAGATGAAATCAGCGACCTTAAGAAGGAAATGTCAGATATTGGTCACAGAGTAGAGGCAATGGAAAACACGCAAGATACGCATGCCACAGCAATAACAGACCTGCACATCATCATACTTAAACAGAATGGTGAGATTCAAGACCTTGAAGAGAAAATGGACGAAGCTGAGAATAGAGGTAGAAGACATAATATTAGAATCAGGGGTGTTCCTGAATCTATCCCAGCTTCCGGCCTGGAACAATACCTGCAAGATCTTGTTAACTTCCTTAAACAAGCAGAGACTCCTTCAAAAATTGACAGAGCAGAGCCCTCCGCCTTAAACCTCTGGACTCACAGCCTCCTAGGGATGTGATTGTCCGTATTACAAACTTTCAGGCAAAGGAAGATATTATGAGACAAGCTCGTGAAAAACAACCTATCAAGTATGAGAATGCTGACATTCATTTCTACGCTGACCTTTCTCAGAGAACTCTTGCTAAAAGAAGGGAGCTTAAGCCCCTCACTTTACTCCTTAGGAAAATGAACATTCCATACAGGTGGGGCTTCCCCTTTCATCTCATAATCATTTGGCAGGGCAGGAGATTCATATGTTCCACACCTGGATTTAGATATACCCCCTCCAGAAGTGGAAAAGACACAAGATGCTCAAGACCAACTAGACCCCGGAACCAGCAGAGGTCCATTACCTCAGAGGAAAGAATGGCAGCAAGTACAGCAAAGAAAGACACGTTGACTCAACACAAGCAGTCAGCCACAGATGGCGGAGAAGGGATGATCGGGACCGACTAAACTGTATCCTTTATTCTCCTGAAATATATACCTCATATATGTTTTTTCTTTTTCAGGTGTTATGGTCTGTGGACTTCTTCAAGAATACGCATATATTGTGATGAATAGTGTGTGTTTTGGTTACAGGTTAAAGTTAACTAAGGTTATTACTGTTATTATTATTATTATTATTATTATTAAGCGACATATTTTTCAGGTTCAGGACCGTAGGTCCGCACAGACTATCAGACTCAATGTATTTTTTCCATGTATTTCTGTGTCCATAAAAATCTGCTGACATAATTTGCCAGGCTCTCTACTAGATCTGGCATTCTCTCATCCAGGTGGGAGAGTTACTCTCCTTTAGTTTTAATGTTTCACCTAACACCTCCTACTTTAGGAAGTGGAAACTGTATTGTTAATTCGTTATATAATAAGTTTACTTTGTTTTCTTTTTAATGTTCTTATTTTTGTTTTTATCCACAGCGAAGGGTACCCGGGTATACATATCGGTGAGTGTGGCAGATTGTCGCAATTCACTAAGCTAGCTCCTCACAAAGAGTATAAGTATGAGTAGAGACACTACACAAGATATAATTACTCTCACCCAAAATGTTAAGGGGTTAAATTGCCCAAATAAATGTAGAATGGCTCTATTGGACTTACATAGGAAAGGTGGACACATTCTTATGCTGCAAGAGACACATTTTAAGTCTAAACACATACCTAAGTTCTTCTCCTCAAATTACCCACTACACTATCAGAGCTCTAACCCTTCCAAAAAAATTAATGGTGTTAGTATACTAATACATAAATCAATTTCCTTTACTAAAACTGACACAGAACATGATAAAGATGGTAGATTTTTATGTGTTACTGGGCTCCTGTTTGGCAAACCAGTAACATTAGTGAATGTGTATGCCCCATATAGATTCCAAAGTAAATTCATTAATTCTGCCACCAACTCCATCATATCCCATACTAAAGGATCTCTAATTTTGGCAGGGGATCTCAATGTCCCCCTTAACCCCAAGATAGATTGTACTAATCCAGATACAAGACTTAAAATACCCAAAATGCAAACTATCTGGCAAAATCTTAAAATGCTAGGGGTCCATGACACATGGAGATATTTGAACCCCCAGAAGAGGGATTTTACCTTTTTCTCAAATCAAAAAAGGTGCTATTCTAGACTAGACTATATATTTGTAGACCACCTGGTCCTTTCTTTTATGAAAGAAGCTGATATCTCCCATACCACCTGGTCTGATCACTCACTAGTCTCTTGCAGGATAGCCTGGCCTTAAGCTCCACTAAAACTTACCAATGGAGACTAGACGAGTCATTGTTAAAAAAGAAAAAACAAATAAAAAATTTGGCTAAACACATAAAATCTTATTTTTCCTTGAATGATACCCCTGACGTCCATGTCACAACTTTGTGGGAGGCCCACAAAAGTACAATTAGAGGCGAGCTTATTAAGACCAAGGCATTTATAACAAAGAAAAGGAGGGAAGAATTCACTTCAATAGCCAAAGAAATAGCGGACCTAGATTGCTTACACAAGCCATTCCCAGATAGCACACAAATTCTAGAGAAGCTTACCACTAAGAGAGATCAATTAAATAGATTGTTCCAGATGAATGCTCAAAGACAATTACTGTCCTTTCAACAAACGTTTTACAGAGAGGGAAATAAATCTGGCAAATGGTTAGCAAGGGCTCTAAGGAAAAGACAACAACGCACTTATATACATTCAATTAAGAGCGAGTCAGGTAGGCAGGTAGAAGACACTCACAAAATTGCAGGAGAATTTAAGGCCTTTTATCATAAACTGTATAATTTATTTCCGAATAGGAACACCCAGACCCACCTTCACCAATGCCAACAGTATTTAGACCAAATACAGATTCCGCAATTAAGTGCTGAACAGACCGGGATCCTAGATCAACCCTTTACCCTCAGGAAAGTGTTAGAAGCTATAAAATCTCTAAAGCCAAACAAAGCTCCGGGCCCAGATGGATTTCCTGGCCTCTATTATAAAACTTTTTCAAAATACCTTGCTCCATATTTGACCTCTTTGTTTAAATATGTGATGTAAAACTCTTCTTTCCCAGACACCATGCTTCAGGCTATCGTGACGGTATTGGAAAAACCGGGCAAGGCCCCAGATCAGCCGGCCAATTTTAGACCGATTTCATTGCTTAATTCTGACTTGAAATTATATGCAAAAATCTTAGCTTCCCGAATAAATAAAGTCCTTCCACAGTTAATTCACCAAGACCAGGCTGGCTTCGTACCCCTCTAGGGAGGCGAAGAATAATACGGTGAAAGTCCTTAACCTCTTAGACCACGTTTCTACGACGGACACCCTGACCCTATTCGTATCTACTGACGCAGAGAAGGCATTGGACAGACTTGACTGGACGTACCTACAGATGACTCTTAGACGGTATAACTTCCCCATCCAGTTTATACAAAAAATAATGGCCTTATATACTAACCCAACCGCACAGATAAGGGTTAATGGGACGTTGTCCGAACCTTTCGAAATTAGAAATGGGTCCAGTCAGGGCTGCCCCCTCTCCCCACTGTTGTTTATTTTGTCCCTAGAACCTCTAGCAATCAAAATTAGCACAAATCGACACATTCAGGGTATTCAGATAGGATGCAGACATAATAAACTGGCTATCTATGCGGATGATTTACTACTGACGCTAACTGATCCTCTCACGTCCATTACACATGTCTTATCAGAACTTGCTTCTTTTGGAAGAGTATCTAATTTTTCAGTTAACATGTCAAAATCTGAATTCTTGCCAATTAAGGTCCCCCAACCGGTATTGGAATCCATTA